>NC_066558.1:5681779-5749279 GCF_024679095.1 Eriocheir sinensis
TTGATTACGGAGCCAGGGAGCGGAAAGATACAGGTAGATAGAGAGGCAAAAAAGTAGGAAGAGAAAGAAGGGTAAGAGAGATAGTAAGCTAAATGGAAGGGAAGGGAGGAAAAGATGAAATACTTGAACCAGGGAAAGGAAAGACTGATTAAAAGGAGAGAAGAAAAATAGGAAGAGAAAGAAGGATAAAAGAGATAGTAAGCAAAATGGAAGGGAATGAAGGAAAAAAAAGATGAAATAATTGAACCAGGGATAGAAAAGACTGATTAAAAAGGAGAGAAGAAAAGCAGGAAGAGAAAAATAGGGTAAGAGAGATAGTAAGCAAAATGGAAGGGAAGGAAGGAAGGAAAAGTTGAAATAAATGACCCAGGGAAAGGAAAGACTGATTAAAAAGGAGAGAAGAAAAATAGGAAGAGAAAGAAGGATAAGAGAGAGAGTAAGCTAAATGGAAGGGAAGGAAGGAAGGAAAAGATGAAATAATTGAGCCAGGGAAAGGAAAGGCTGATTAAAAAGGAGAGAAGAAATGTAGAAAGAGAAAAAGGGTAAGAGAGAGAGTAAGCTAAATGGAAGGGAAGGAAAGAAGGAAGAAGTGAAATAGTCGAGCCAGGGAAAGGAAAGACTGATTAAAACGAGATAAGAAAAGTAGGAAGGAAGGAAGGGATACTTTGGTGTAATGTGTCATGTGTTGTGATGAGGGGAAAATAAATGAAGAAGAGAAAAGGAAGAAAGGAAAAAAAAAGAAGGAAAAGAGGGAAGGATATAAATAATGAAGATATGGTTTGCGTTAATTCTTGTTTGTTTGTTTGTTTGTTTTGGTGAATGTTTATTAGTGAATGCGAGTATTTTTTTCTTTAACGTAGAATGATGATAGAAAACATGAATAGCCTAACCAACGCACCACGGAGACATTAATAAAACAAAAGATATCGAATTTAAACAATCACGGTGGAATGAAGGAAAGAAAGAAAGAAAGGAAGGAAAGGAAAGGAAGGAAAGGAAAGAAAGAAAGGAAGGAAGGAAAGAAAGGAAGGAAAGAAAGGAAGGAAGGAAAGATATGTTAAAGAAAGGAAGGAAAGAAAGAAAGGAAAGGAAGGAAAGAAAGGAAGGAAAGAAGATATTATGGTAAAGAAAGGAAGGAAAGAAAGGAAGGAAGGAAAGATATGGTAAAGAAAGGAAGGAAAGAAAGAAAGGAAGGAAGGAAAGGAAGGAAAGAAAGGAAGGAAAGAAGATATTATGGTAAAGAAAGGAAGGAAAGAAAGGAAGGAAGGAAAGAAGATATGGTAAAGAAAGGAAGGAAAGAAAGAAAGGAGGGAAGGATAGAAAGAAAGGAAGGAAGGAAAGAAGATATGATAAAGAAAGGAAGGAAAGAAAGGAAGGAAGAAAAAGATGAGAGAAAATGCGAGAAAAGAAAAGTCCAAACTCATATAATATTAACACACGATTGGCTGCAGTATTACCAAGATAAAAAAAAGTCCCTCTTATGGCAGAGCAAAGACCTTGAGATGGCGTTGCGTAAGCGTGAGTTCCTTCCCCCAAGAGTTAGCGACGTTCCAAGAAGCTTAGTGGTTGATGTTTAAATGATGGTGGCCACTTATTCTGCGTCCTGCTGTATTGATTGGGGGGAGGGGGAGAGAGGGGGGGGGACGGGGAGAGAGAGAGAGAGAGAGAGAGAGAGAGAGAGAGAGAGAGAGAGAGAGAGAGAGAGAGATTATTAATGAAAGACTTGGAATTATTCAGTGTTTGAAGAGAGAGAGAGAGAGAGAGAGAGAGAGAGAGAGAGAGAGAGAGAGAGAGAGAGAGAGAGAGAGAGAGAGAGAGAGAGAGAGAGAGAGATGAGGAAAAAGAACGCTATACAGAGAAGAGACACATTATCCATACTCATCCACTTGTCCACATCCACCTCTCGTCATCCATACACAAATCCACTTTTCACTCACCCATTTTATCCAACCACTTCACAAAACACATCCACATTCTTCCCACTCATCCACATAAATCCACTCATCCACTGTCATCCACACACGAAATACACCTACAGTCTCCCATACATCCACATACATACATCTTTCATCCACACAAATTTACCTCTCATCCACATATAATACACTTCCTCATCCACCTCTTCACTCCCTCACCCACACAAATTTACCTCTCAACCACACATATACACATCCTCATCCACCTTTCACCCCCTCATCCATCCCTTTCCTCACCCACCACCGTCGGCTCAAGGTCCACAAACACGGCTCTGGGCACATGTTTCCCGGCGTTGGTCTCGCTGAAGAACGTCCTGAAGGAGTCATCGTCGAAGTCCACATCAGAGGGCAGAAGTCCGTCCGGCTGTACCCCATGTTCAAGACAGTACAGCTCCCAGCACGCGTTGCCCATCTGTACCCCGGCCTGCCCCACGTGGATCGAGATGCACTCACGCTGGGGGGGGGCAGAGGGGTGGGGAAGGACAGGTTAGCACAGGTGAGGTGAGGAAGGATAGGTTAGAACAGATGAGGTGGGGAAGGACAGGTTAGCACAGGTGGCGAGCGATAAGGAATGGTATATTAACGTGAGGTGAGGTTTGGAAGGATAGGGAAGAGAGGAAAGGGAGTTATGTGAGGGTGAGGCTGATTGGTGTATGTGATGGTGTTAGGGAGAGTAATGAAAGGAAGGAAAGAAGGGAAGGAAAGGAAGGTATGGTAAAGAAAGGAAGGAAGGAAAGGAGATATGGTAAAGAAAGGAAGGAAAGGAAAGAAAGAAAGGAAAGGAAGATATGGTAAAGAAAGGAAGGAAAGAAAGGAAGAAAAGAAAGAAGATGTGGTAAAGAAAGGAAGGAAAGAAAGGAAGAAAAGAAAGATGTGGTAAAGAAAGGAAGGAAAGAAAGGAAGAAAAGAAAGAAGATGTGGTAAAGAAAGGAAGGAAAGAAAGGAAGAAAAGAAAGAAGATATGGTAAAGAAAGGAGGGAAAGAAAGGAATAAAAGAAAGATGTGGAAAAGAAAGGAAGAAAAGAAAGGAAGGAAGGAAAGGAAGAAAAGAAAGAAGACATGGTAAAGAAGGGAAGAAAAGAAAGGAAGGAAGAAAAGAAAGAAGATATGGTAAAGAAGGGAAGGAAAGAAAGGAAGGAAAGAAAGGAAGAAAAGAAAGAAGATATGGTAAAGAAGGGAAGAAAAGAAAGGAAGGAAGAAAAGAAAGAAGACATGGTAAAGAAGGGAAGAAAAGAAAGGAAGGAAGAAAAGAAAGAAGATATGGTAAAGAAGGGAAGGAAAGAAAGGAAGGAAAGAAAGGAAGAAAAGAAAGAAGACATGGTAAAGAAGGGAAGAAAAGAAAGGAAGGAAGAAAAGAAAGAAGATATGGTAAAGAAGGGAAGGAAAGAAAGGAAGGAAGAAAAGAAAGAAGATGTGGTAAAGAAGGGAAGGAAAGAAAGGAAGGAAGAAAAGAAAGAAGATATGGTAAAGAAGGGAAGGAAAGAAAGGAAGGAAGAAAAGAAAGAAGATATGGTAAAGAAGGGAAGAAAAGAAAGGAAGGAAGAAAAGAAAGAAGATATGGTAAAGAAGGGAAGAAAAGAAAGGAAGGAAGAAAAGAAAGAAGATATGGTAAAGAAAGGAAGGAAAGAAAGGAAGGAAAGAAAGAAGACATGGTAAAGAAAGGAAGAAAAGAAAGGAAGGAAGAAAAGAAAGAAGATATGGTAAAGAAGGGAAGGAAAGAAAGGAAGGAAAGAAAGGAAGAAAAGAAAGAAGATATGGTAAAGAAGGGAAGAAAAGAAAGAAGTTATGGTAAAGAAGGGAAGGAAAGAAAGGAAGGAAGAAAAGAAAGAAGATGTGGTAAAGAAGGGAAGGAAAGAAAGGAAGGAAGAAAAGAAAGAAGATAGAAGGGAAGAAATAAAGGAAGGAAGAAAAGAAAGAAGATATGGTAAAGAAGGGAAGGAAAGAAAGGAAGGAAGAAAAGAAAGAAGATATGGTAAAGAAAGGGAAGGAAGGAAGAAAAGAAAGAAGATATGGTAAAGAAGGGAAGAAAAGAAAGGAAGGAAGAAAAGAAAGAAGACATGGTAAAGAAGGGAAGAAAAGAAAGGAAGGAAGAAAAGAAAGAAGATATGGTAAAGAAGGGAAGGAAAGAAAGGAAGGAAGGAAAGGAAGAAAAGAAAGAAGACATGGTAAAGAAGGGAAGGAAGGAAAGGAAGGAAGAAAAGAAAGAAGATATGGTAAAGAAGGGAAGGAAGGAAAAAAAGAAAATATGGTAAAGAAAGGAAGGAAAGGAAGGAAAGGAAAGAAAAGGAAGGAAGGAAGGAGTCAGGGTCAGGTCAGAGGGCGATATAGTAAGGTAGGGTATGGAAGGGAGGTCAGGGAAGGAAGGAAGGAAGATGAAGTAAAGACCAGGAGAGAATGGTGAAGATAGAACGTAAGGGAAGGTAAAGAGAGAAGGGAAGAAGAGGAAGGTGGGAATGAGGTTCAGCACAATATATCAGAATGTAAATATAGCACAGTCCCTCGACTTTTCCTCTTCCTTTTCTTTCCCTTCATCTTCCTTTTCTTTTATTTTTCTTTTCTTTTCTTTCTCTTTTCTTCTCCTTCATTTTTCCCTTCCTCTCCCTTTCTTTCTCTTCATCTTCCTTTCTTTCCCTTCATCTCCCTTTCTTCCCCTTCAACTCCCTTTCTTTACCTTACACTCCCTTTCTTTCCCTTCATCTTAGCACATCCTTAAAACAGCTATTGCAAGACGTAACAAACAACCTAAACTCTCGTCTCAGTATACAGTTCTTAAGACGGTGCTGTAAGGTTCGGAAAGGCAGAAAGAGAGTAAAGAACGGTACGATAAGGTAAGGAAAGGTAGGGACAGAGGTAAAGGAAGGTAGGGATGCCATGAGTCGTGAAGTACGGTACATATAAGTAGGGATGTCATGAGTCGTGAAGTACGGTACATATAAGTAGGGATGTCATGAGTCGTGAAGTACGGTACATATAAGTAGGGATGTCATGAGTCGTGAAGTACGGTATATTAAAGCTTGAGAAAGGCAGCAAAGAAAGGTGTTGGAAGGTATGGGAAGGTAAAATGTGATAGAGAAAGGCAAGGAAAGATACAAGACACGTAAATGGAGGTAAGAAAGAAAGGGAGATGAAGGGAAAGAAAGGGAGATGAAGGGGAAGAAAGGGAGAGGAAGGTAAAGAAAGGAAGATGAAAGGATAGACAGGGAGAGGAAGGTAAAGAAAGGGAGAGGAAGGTAAAGAAAGGAAGATGAAAGGATAGAAAGGGAGAGGAAGGTAAAGAAAGGGAGAGGAAGGTAAAGAAAGGAAGATGAAGGGAAAGAAAGGGAGAGGAAGGTAAAGAAAGGGAGAGGAAGGTAAAGAAAGGGAGAGGAAGGTAAAGAAAGGAAGATGAAGGGAAAGAAAGGGAGAGGAAGGTAAAGAAAGGGAGAGGAAGGTAAAGAAAGGGAGAGGAAGGTAAAGAAAGAAAGATGAAGGGGAAGAAAGGGAGAGGAAGGTAAAGAAAGGGAGAGGAAGGTAAAGAAAGGGAGAGGAAGGTAAAGAAAGGGAGAGGAAGGTAAAGAAAGGGAGAGGAAGGTAAAGAAAGGAAAATGATGGGGAAGAAAGGGAGAGGAAGGTAAATAAAGAAGATGAAGGGAAAGAAAGGGAGAGGAAGGTAAAGAAAGGAAGATGAAGGGAAAGAAAGGGAGAGGAAGGTAAAGAAAGGAAGATGAAGGGAAAGAAAGGGAGAGGAAGGGAAAGAAAGGGAGAGGAAGGGAAAGAAAGGAAGATGAAGGGAAAGAAAGGGAGAGGAAGGTAAAGAAAGGGAAAGGAATGTAAAGAAAGGAAGATGAAGGGAAAGAAAGGGAGAGGAAGGTAAAGAAAGGGAAAGGAATGTAAAGAAAGGAAGATGAAGGGAAAGAAAGAGAGGAAGGTAAAGAAAGGGAGAGGAAGGGAAAGAAAGGAAGATGAAGGGAAAGAAAGGGAGAGGAAGGTAAAGAAAGGGAAAGGAATGTAAAGAAAGGAAGATGAAGGGAAAGAAAGGGAGAGGAAGGTAAAGAAAGGGAAAGGAATGTAAAGAAAGGAAGATGAAGGGAAAGAAAGGGAGAGGGAGGTAAAAAAAGGAAGATGAAGGGAAAGAAAGGGAGAGGAAGGTAAAGAAAGGGAGATGAAGGTAAAGAAAGGGAGAGGAAGGTAAAGAAAGGAAGGTGAAGGGAAAGAAAGGAAGATGAAGGGAAAGAAAGCTAAAGATAAAGACACACAGAGAAAGAGATAAAGAAAGATAGACGTGAAGAAAGGCGAGAGACGGTACGGTAGAAAAAAAGTAAAGAAAAGAAGGAAAAGAGGAGGAAAATACGGTAAGGTACATAGGTAAGAAAACACGAAAGATAAAGATCGAAAAATTAAAGCTAAGGAAAGTAGAAAATAGGTAAAGAAAGATAAAGGAAGGAAAAATAGGTAAGATAAAGATAGAACAATTAAAGCTAAGGAAAGTAGAAAACAGGTCAAGAAAGATAAAGATATAAAGAAAAGCAAGGAAAAATAGGTAAAATAAAGATAGAAAAAGTAAATCTAATGAAAGTAAACGTAGAAACTTGTAAAATATAATGAAAGATAAAGTAAAGCTAAGGAAAGTAAACGTAGAAAATAGTAAAGGACAAAGAAAGATAAAGATATAAAGAAAAGCAAGGAAAAATAGGTAGAATAAAGATAGTAAAAGTAAAGCTAATGAAAGGAAACGTAGAAACTTGTAAAAGATAAAGAAAGATAAAGTAAAGCTAAGGAAAGTAAACGTAGAAAATAGTAAAGAATAAAGAAAGATAAAGATATAAAGAAAAGCAAGGAAAAATAGGTAAAATAAAGATAGAAAAAGTAAAGCTAATGAAAGGAAACGTAGAAACTTGTAAAAGATAAAGAAAGATAAAGTAAAGCTAATGAAAGGAAACGTAGAAACCTGTAAAAGATAAAGAAAGATAAAGTAAAGCTAAGGAAAGTAAACGTAGAAAATAGTAAAGGATAAAGAAAGATAAAGGTATAAAGAAAAGCAAGGAAAAACAGGAAAAAAGAAAGAAAAATAAAGAATAGGTAAAATTAACAGGTGGACTAAAGAAAAAAGACAAGGAAACTATAAGACAAAAATAACATCCACGTACAAAAAAGGTCAAGGAAAATCAGGGAAAAAAGAAGGAAAATAAAGAATAGATAGAATTGACAGAATAGACTAAAAAAGGGGCAAGAAAACAAAGGTCAAGGAAAAATAGGTTGAAAAAAAGTCAAATAAAGAATAGATAAAATTGACAGGGGGCGACAAAATAAAGGTGAAGGAAAAATAGGTTGAAAAAAAGTAAAATAAAAGAATAGACAAAATTGACAGGGGGCGACAAAATAAAGGTCAAGGAAAAATAGGTTGAAAAAAATTAAAATAAAAGAATAGACAAAATTGACAGAATAAAATAATAAAATAGGGCAAGGACACTATAAGACAAATATAACCTTCACGTACCCCTCCGCTGACCATGGTGAACGCTGACTCGCTGGTTCCTTTCCGATGACGCAAAAAACAAGAGTAATTTAGAACTGAGACTGTGGTTCTAGAGTGCGTGCGTGTGTGGGTGTCTGTGTGTGTGAGTGTGGCGCGCGTGTGTTGAGGGGTAGGCACTCCAGCTGATTATGAGCCAAAACTGCTATTCTCCTCCATCCTTCTCCTCTTCCTCCTCCTCCTCCTCGGTCAGCCAATCACAGCGCGCCTCGATCCTCTCCGCCAATCACGAGTCGAGTTTTGGCATCGTGGGCGTGGCCTGCATACCTGGCTGCCTTTTACCTGGATTCTTACACCTGGCTTTGGAAAATTCATCACTAACCTCATTTCTGGGAACCTACAAGCGGGGTTTTGTGATTTTGTTTCGTTTTATGGTGTTTTGGGGATAGTTAAGTGGTTAGGGAATTAGTTTTACCTGTTTAATTAATGTTTTTCTTACCTGGCTTTGGAAAATTCATCACTAACCTCATTTCTGGGAACCTACAAGCGGGGTTAAGTGATTTTTTTCGATTTATGGTGTTTTTGGGATGGTTAAGTGGTTAGGGATTTAGCTTAGTGATTAGGGAATTCATTTTACGTAATTATCGAACGTTTTTTTTCACCTGGATCTAGAAAAGTCATCACTAACCTAATTTCTGGGGAGGTACACGAGTTTTCTTGTGTGTGTGTTTTGGGATGAATGTTTAGTGTTACTTCTATTTAGTTATTTAGTTGCGTATTTAATTACTGGTTTCAAATAACTTATCTCTGTTTTTAGTTTAAGGATGATGCACGCACATTGTTGTTGTTTTTTACTATATTCTTTATTTTAAACCTTTAGAATAATTAACTGACTGGGGAATTATTTTTACCTGTATAAGTAATGCTTTTTCTCACCTGGTTCTACATACATTTTATCATTGTTTCGAAGTTGTTTCTAAGCCTCTAGCATGATACACAAAATCTTCTCATTCTCCCTTTATCTTGTACTTTTGGAATGATTAACTGTATACATAATTAACCTGTATAATGAAATACTTTCCACCTGGGTCTATGGATCTAATTAATTATTCTTGTTTTTATTTAAAGGGAGACACACACATATTCTTTTCATTCTTTCTTTTTCTTAAGCTTAGGAAGTAATTAACGAATCAAGGAATTAGTTTTACCTGTTTAACTAATGACTCTCTTCACCTGGTCCTTAATGAATGCTCTTTGTTCTCATTCCCAGGTACACACACACACACACACACACACACACACACACACACACACACACACACATTCTCTTCATTCTTCCTTTGTCTTAAACGTTGGCAATAATTAACTCACTAGGTTCCTTGAATTTTCAGCTGAACCTTTAAAGCCTTCTCAGTGATCTTGTTTCTAGGAAGACACACTTATGGTTATTATATTTTTAGGGGGTTGCAATGTTTTTTTTCTGTGTTTTCCTCTTGAACTGTCTCTGATGTAAAAAAAAAAAAAAAAAAAAAATAGGGTCTTGTTTTGTGTTGGCAATGATAAAATGATCTGAATTAGTATCATTATTACTATTATTATTATTATCTATCATCATCCTTATACTTCACTACCTTCCTTTTTCACCTGGTCCTCCATAACTCATCAATTTTTTTTTCTTGATATGTTGTAAGTATTTCATCCATCAGACAATTCTTTTTACCTGCATTCCTACCTTGAATTTTCCCCTTGAGCTTACATTAAATTATTCATCACTGGCCTCATTTTCAGGAATATACACACTTTTTCGTTCCTCTGCTTCTTCCTTTCTTCCTTTGTTGTATCATACCTTCTTACACTTTGGAAATATTAAGCTGAATATATTTTTTTTTTCATCCTCGTTCTTATTCTGATCTTCCACCTGATCTTTCAAAATTCATTATCTACTATTATTATTACTACCTATTACAATCCATCACTATCTGTTATCTATTAAAAAATCATTGTCGTTCTCAATTCTAGGAACAAACACACATGACCTTTTCTTTAATCCTTTGTTGTTTAGTACGTAGCTTAATATATGATGGAGCTATTGAACTGATTGTATATTCTTAACCTTCATTCTGACCCTCATCTACACTCTGGGCTTCCAAAATTCATTATCGCTCTCATTTTGGGCTTTTTAATTATTGTGGAATGTTGTTGTTTTTTCTTCACCGATATGGACACCCTAATCCTTCCCCCAACACCCTCTTTCTTTCTTGTTAACTATGTAGCTATTCATACTTCGATCTAGACATTACTCACATTCCATACTCATACTAACTCATCCTCGCACGCTTATTTAAGGATACACACTCACGCTACTTATATTTACCTTGGAGTTAAAGAGAAAATGGCAACAATGACGAAACTCTCCAATACCCTCCACGCCCCACGCTGTTTGTCTCCCTTCCTTAGACTCATTATTTTCATACTTTCACATGTTATTCATTTTCCATACTCACCCCAACTCATCCTCACACGCTTATTTAACTATACACACATACGGTACATATATCAACCTTGGAATTAAAGAGAAAATGGCAAAAATGACGAAACACTCCAATACCCTCCACGCTGTTCATCTCCATTCTTTAGATTCATTATTTTCATACTTCCACATGTTATTCATCTTCCATACTCATACTAACTCATCATCGCACGCTTATTTAACGATACACACTCACGCTACTTATATCAACCTTGGAATTAAAGAGAAAATGGCAAAAATGACGAAACTCTCCAATACCCTCCACGCCGTCTCTCTCCCTCACTTAAACTCATTATTTTCATACTTCTATTGATTTTTCAGCTTTCATATTCCCTCTAACTCATCCTCACACTCTTGTTTAACTTTAAAAACTCACAGAAGTCATATTTACCTTAGAATTGAAGAGAAAATAGCAAAAAGGACGAAGTATCACCATTACCCTTCCCGCCTCACGCTGTCTCCCTCCCTTACTCAAACCCATTATTTTTATATTTATAGACATCATTAAACAACCATATTTACGCTAACTCATCCTCACACTCTTATTTAACTTTAAAAACTCACAGAAGTCATATTTACCTTGGAATTAAAGAGAAAACAGCAAACATGACTAGAGAAAGCTGTATCACGTGTCCATCAGCTGTGTGACCTGTGTCGAATTTCTTGAGTCCGAGTCGATCAGCTGTGTCGAATTTCTACTTATGGATTAATTTTTATTGGTTTTCGAGTTTTTATTGCATTGTTAGCTGACAAAAACACTATCAAATTTATATGATGTACTTTTTTGTCATTTTTTCATTATGGGTTTGTCAATTTCTATCCGTCTGCATATCTACCTGCCTCATAGAACACAATGCATATATTAAAAGCGTTGGGGTCAGTATCATTGCAGACAGAGACACGCCAGTCCTCGTCGACAGACCGACTTGGTCGGCTAGATTTCGATCGCCGATAGAGTCGGTCTGTCGGCATATATCTTGCTACTATTCGTTACTCTCTGGTTGTAGGTCCATGTCCAGATCATGGTGGCTCAGTTCGCCCACAGGTACCGAGAATGGAGAACTTTCTACATTAGGGTGTGGAGCAGATAAAATGGTAGACTGGTTGGTCCCTGAAGTGATATCATCACTGGTGTGACTGTCAGGAGCTGAACATGGAAAACTAAACCAACTGGCTAGCTCGTGTTCTCCGTTGACAATATCTAAATACTGTTGCCTGGAAAACACAGTGTTGCAAGCACGATGTTGCCATCTGTCACATGCATCACGCTGAAACGCATGCTGATTACGTCGTCGCATTACTTGGGTACACACGAGGCACGGCCCGTGCCCCCTCGTGCAGGGGGGAGCAATCTTTTCCCTCTCCGGACAAGGGCCCGTTCTCCTAGTGATACTGGGGGATAAATATTAAAAAAAAAAAAAACTACGTCAATGTCAAAATATCGTCAAGCTAGACGAAAGCTGCCACTGGTGGTGTTCACAGAAGTGTTCTGTGGCGTGGCCGACAGCCCTGGGAGAAAACCTGTGCTTTGAAGGGTAACTAATTAAGTCTTAATTACCTGTCTTATTTGTCGAAAGTTATGGTGGAATCACCACGGCCCACTTGAACCCCCCCACACACACATTTTTCTTCTTTCTCCTTACACTGTAGTTGGTCAATGATACAATTTAACACTGCCCCGTGGGCATGGGCTGTGTGGTATAGGAGGCTCGATCGTCCGGCATGCATGGTTTTCAGAAATTTGTCGATCTTCCTTTTGAATGTCATTTCCCTGATTTCTCTTGGCAAGCAGTTGAAAAGCCTGGGACCAAAGTTAATGAAATGTTCGGCCTCAACTGTTTTAAGCCGTTAATTGTGTCACTGAAGAGAGTTTTTCTGTAGCATGCTCTGCTTTTCCTCTTCACGTAAAGATGGGCAGTGAACTAACTGTTCTCAAGAGTGAGAATTTTTTTGTAAGGCTAAATCTCGATTTTCTAATGAGATGGTTGCCTAGCTGCACATTATGATCCATGTGACATTCTGTTGCGCGGTTGTGGGAACAAGGCCAGTCCCTTAAAACAGGTTTGGGAACTGAGTTTTACCTGCAAACTTAGTACATTAGTATTGATGATTAAGACCCGAGTGCCGGGTAATTACTGTATTCATGCGACAGCCGACAACTAGGCGGTCCGGAGACATGACAGTCCTCGTCGATGGACCGACTCGGTCGGCTTGATTTCGATCGCCGATAGGAGAGGGAGGGAGCAGTTTTTGTACGTTTCCCGTAGTGATACTTGGGGATAAATCTTGGAGGAGGAGGAGATCGTAGGGGGGGGGGGGGGGGGAAGATTGCTCCCTCTTGCCTGAGGGAGCACGGGCCTTTGCCAAAGGCGGCCCGTAGCAGGGAGCCGACAGACCGACTCGTAGGGGTGCAGGCTTATCACTATATAGGGATGTGAGAATCGAGTACTTTCTGCAAACCGAGTAATTTGGTTTTGTTTACTCTTCAAAACCGATTACTGAATGATTACTTTGCTCAGGCGACAGGTAGGCTTTTAGTCTGAGAAAAAATAACTTTGATAAGATAATATGTCTCTTTGGATTAAAACGGCCAAGTAATTGAATTGCAAGAACCGAGTAACCTACCACTCGGACCGAAAATCACATCCCTATTTATAAGTATATATATATATATATATATATATATATATATATATATATATATATATATATATATATATATATATTTTTTTTTTTCTGTTATCATCCTTAATTACTGCTGTGCCTTCCCTTGCCGCCTGGTTCATTAATCATAACGTTGTAGCTGCCATTATGAAAGAGTACCAAACTTTGCTGCCAGGTGTGATCTAGGTAATTGCATGTGTACCTACTCAGGAATGTTGTCAGTATTTACATTATAATTCCTTTTTCTGTTAACGAACCTCAACTTGTGTTTATATTTTTGTACAATGGAAATTTTTATTTTTTTGTAACTAGCCAAGTTTGTCTGCAAGACCAGCCATCCCCCTTTGTTGTATTCTACAACAATAAATATTTCAATTCAATTCAATCCTCAATTACTTTTATGATGTTTATTTTCTTATTAATAAACAAATAATGTGTATAGATCTGTAAGCTGAAAAACTATACGCCCCGTTGCCACAGTTATCGTTAGTGTCAATGCAATTATGGTTATTTGTGTCTTATTTCGCGATTTTAAGAGAATGAATAAAATTTTCTGGCTCTCGGGAATAAAAGGAAAGAGAAAGAACAATAAAATCATCTTTGTCTCATTCCTTTGATCATATTTTTCTGCGCCCTGTGAAGACTTGTACCCAGCCTCCGTGTAGTCAAATGAGCCCTTAAATTTATACTTAAAATCCACCATAATTAATAAAACTCCAACCCATAGAACAATAAGCACTAAAAAAGACTAACTTAAACAGTGTACTATGAAGTGTGAAGGTATTAGAGGGTGAGTAATTATTTTCTAGAGCGTTAGTGAGCGAGGTTTTCATTTGACTCCCGTGTTGTTGTTTGCCGGGCGTGCTGGGGTCGGCGTCCTCGCTCCTATTTCTCACCTTTTGACGGGAAATAATCACCAAAATGTCGGACAACGAGGACGCGGTGGAGCCCATGGAGGTCGGGGAGAATTCGGTGAGTCCTGAGCATGGAAGGGACGCGTAAATGTGGCGGGGAGGGGGAAAGTGCGGGGAGGTTTTGGCGGGTAAAGGCAGCGTGTGGGGGGAAGGTAAACAACGGGACTTACAGATGCAACGTTTGGAGTGATAACTTGTCGCCACTGCAAGTATATGTGAGGAACCCGTCAGTGGCAGACATAGCTAACCATTTGGCTATCACCTCCCATTAAAGTCCGTGCCAACTTTTCCGGGAGACTGTTTGCCCAGTACAGCCTGCGGATGTTAAGTGTTTCCGGGTAGTTATGCCCCATGAAGGTGGCCCGGGGCGTGAGGGGAGAGGTGTATTTATCTATTTTTTTTACCTGTCGCTCCAAGGAGTTTGGCACTTATTATATTTTTCTGTTTAATATTGCACAAGGCATCAGGGTTGGTGTATAACATGCACATAGTAAAGGCCCCCCCCTGCTTGAAGGTAATGTTAGGTTGGCTAGAATTTTTAAACTTATTTATTTATAAAAATACGTGTGGCACGCCTTTCAAATCACCATTGCCACTGCGGTGACAGCAGAGTCCACTCCCTTCATAGTCTTGTAAAGGCTCAAGTACATGTTTTCCTCATATCTTTGTATCATGAGGAAACTTTAATATCTGGTGAGTTTTAATGGATTTTCAATTAATTTGCATTTCATGTTTTGTAGAAATCATTAGTTTTGGGAAGGGGTGGAAATTTGGGAAACTAGTGAGGTAAATCTTAAGAATAGTGGCTCCTAGTGGGTGCGTATTTAGGGCACGGTGTGGTGGTAATTACAACATTTCTAGCACGTACGACGGGGTTTTGACAAGCGGACAGGTGTGTTTATGTCACAAGGGGTGTATTTTTCCGCGCGGGCTCTTCCCTTTCTTCACCCCGGAGCTCGCAGTCTCATCGCCCATCGACTTAAAAGAAATCGTGAGGCCAGCGTGGAAAAATACACCCTTGTGACATAAACACGCCTGTCCGCTTGTCAAACCCCGTTGTACGTGCTAGAAATGTTGTAATTACCACCACACCGTGCCCTAAGTGCGCACCCGCTTGAAGCTGCTACTCTTGAGATTTATCACTAGTGATTTCTGTATAAATAGCCAGCAGATCAATTAAAAATAGTTTTGTATGCCATTGTGAGATGGGTGAAGTTAGACATTTACCGGTAGGAGAGAGAAGACAGGGTAAATGTTTGTAGGTTCACTCAAAGATTTAGCAGACATTTTTGTGTTTTTTAGATTATCATAATCATTTCCCTTGCAAATCGCCTGTGTTTTTTTTAACCCTTCCCTTCATGATGCTTTACAAGAGAATCATTAGGATTGCGTTGAGTGTTTAGCTGAAGAGGAACTTGAGTGTTGGTTTGTTCATTATTAACCCAAGAAATTGTTATCTCTTATCAGAAACATTGATATTGATCCCAAATACTAACCCATTCATTTTGTTTCTCCTTTCCCTCTTCTCAATTTTTCCTCTTTTCCCTATTCCTTATATTTTCATCTCATTTGCTGTTTCTCTCCTTGTTTTTACTCTTTCTCCTCTCTGTTCCCCCTTCCTTTTTCCTCCTTTCTCCTACTCCTTGCTTTTCTTTTTGTCACTTTTTATTACCTTTTCCATCTCCTTACACTACTTTTTTTTCTTTCATTGTATTTGCCTCCTCCTCCTCCTCCTCCTCCTCCTCCTCCTTATTATTTTTTCTACCTCCCTGTGTTCATCTACTGGTAACTTCTTCCTTTCCTTCCTCCATCTTTCCCCTTCTTTTGCCCTCCTTTATTGTATTTGCTTCTTCCTCCTCCTCCTCCTTTTTTTATATTATCCCTTTTATTCCTCCTTGTTCTTATCTACCTACCTCTTTCTTTTTTTTTTTTCTCCCTCCTCCTCCTCCTTATTTTTTTTATCTGGCTCCTCTTTTTTTTCCTCTTTTCCTTCCCCTCCTCTTCTTCCACCTCCTCCTCCTCTTTTTTTTTATCTGTTTTTCCTTCCCCTCTTCTTCTTGCACCTCCTCCTCCTCCTCCTCCTCTTTTTTTATCCTCTTTTCCTTCCCCTCCTCTTCTTCCACCTCTTCCTCCTCCTCTTTTTTTATCCATTTTTCCTTCCCCTCCCCTCCCCTCCTCCACCTCCTCCTCCTCCTCCCCCAGAATGAGTCGTCCTCGGCGGAGACCTCCTCAAGCAAGGCGGGCGGCGAGTATGAGAACAAGATGGAGACGGACCGGTCCAAGCGGTTCGACTACCTCCTCAAGCAGACGGAAATCTTCTCTCACTTCATGATCGGCGCGCGGGACAAGACGCCGTCCTCCCCCCTCAAGTGCAAGCCCGGCCGCCCCAAGAAGATGGAGAACCGCAAGCCCTCCCTCCTCGGCGAGTGAGTATTTGGGGGATCGGGTGTTATAGCATACTTTTTTTAGTGGGTTCTAAGGGTGTTGGAGTGAATGATAAGGGTGGGAGGTTAGGTTTGGGTGGGTTAGTGTGTGTGTTTGTGTGTTGTGTGTGTGTGATGTTATTGGTTAGTGTGTGTGTTTATGAGTGTTACAACTACAAGTGTTTTTTTTTTTATGTGTGTGTGTGTGTGTGTGTGAGAGAGAGAGAGAGAGAGAGAGAGAGAGAGAGAGAGAGATAGTGAAGGGTGATTCATGGTATGTATTTCAACTAATGGTTACGTGGTTTAAATGGTAGATCAGGTAGTGTGGTGGATGATTACTGAGTGTATGGATGATGAAATGGGCTGTGGTGGATGAGATTAAGTTAAGCAGTGAGTGTGGTGGACTTCAGTGTTAGGTGGGTGACTAATGGGTGTTGTAAGTGGTTGTGTGGATGAGCGTGCATGTGTGTGTCTGTGGAGGGGAGTGTGTATCTAAAAAGTTTAATGTGCATGGTGGCTGTGAGGGATACTTTAGTGTGTGTTAATGAGTATATATATCATTATTTTCATTATTGTTCCAGAGCTACACCTGTCTCATTAGAAGGACACCTGTTGTATTTCAGTTAGGAAGTTACATAATTGACTCACCTGTGTCTTGTGTGTTGACCTCTCGGTGTGATTAAGGTAAAACAAGCATAAACCATCTCACCTTTGCCTTGTGTGTTGGTAAGGCAAACAAATGTAAACTCACTCACCTTGCCTTATGTGTTGACCTTTTGGTGTGATTAATAGTAAGATAAACCAAGCATAAATCATCTCACCTTTGCCTTGTGTGTTGGTAAGGCAAACAAATGTAAACTCACTCACCTTGCCTCGTGTGTTGACCTCTTGCAGCGATTAACAGTAAGATAGATGAAGCATTTGCACTGCCGCCTAAACTGTTGTCTGGTTCTGCTGCTAACCTTAACCAGTGTACTAACAGTGAGACAATGAAAAATACATAAATAAGAGTACGGGGTTACAATACTTTTTTCTTCAGTAAACAAAGCATTCCAAGGGCATGAAAGAAAAGAGAAATCCCCAGTCAGTGTACCAGAAAGCCATTTTTTTTTTACAGCTAAAGAAACAGCTCAAGGGCAACAAATAAAGGTGTAAAAAAAAAAGCTCGCTATTCTCATAACTTGGTGACATTTAATGAAAAATATATAAGTAAGAGTACAGGGTTACAATATACTTTTTTCTTCGGTAACCTAAGCATTTTAAGGACATGAAATAAAATAAGAATCCCCAGTCATTGTACCAGAAAGGCGATACTCATAACTTGGTGACATTTAGTGAAAAATAAACATAATAAACTAGTAAGCATTGAAGTTACGTTGTTGCCCCAGCCAGTTCCATTCTTCTTTCTGTATAAAAAAAAGTTACTTGAGATCCAGGGCTTTTTTTTTTTTTTATATTACATCAGAGGACACAGCTCAAGGGCAATAAAAAAAAAAAAAAAAAAAAAAGCCCGCTACTCGCTGCTCCTGTAAAAGATAAAAGTAAAGAGTAGCCAAAAGAGAGGTCAACTTTGGGTGGAGATTCATAAAACAGAAGGACTATCCACCCCCCCCAATGCCAACTACCCCAGTGGTCTCTACAATACCCTAAGTTTGAGCCTTGGGCCATGTATATATGTATAAATCATGTTCATACAAACCACCATAGCATTATGCATTAAACCTAACCAGTTTATCCTAAGTACAGAACACCAGGACCTGTATTCATGAACCCTTTGCTTCTCTTAGTGACCCAGAGCTGCTCACAAGACTTGAAGTGCCAGTTTTACCGTCCAATACACCGAAGTTGTTAGTTCCCCAACCAAACACAAATAACGACGAAAAGGAGTTTGGTGTTGATGTAAAAAAGAAGAGGTAAGTTTAGGAATCCACACAGGAAATATCTTTATCTTTATCTAGTACTGAGCAGACATAACGGATCATAGCTGCTCACAAGACTTAAAGTGGCAGTTTTACCGTCCAATACAGCAAATTTGTAAGCTCTCCAGTCTCCAACCAAATACAGTCCCTCAAATAGTACGGTTTCGGTTTTATACGGCTTGTCATAGAAGATCTTTTAAGGATTCCTGCTCGTTGGGAAATTTAAAAATCCTTAAAAAATCTTCTATGAAAATCCACATAAAACCAAAACCGTACTGTTTGAGGGACGACCTGTACAGAACATGAAGAAAAGGAATTTGGTGTTGATGTAAATAAGAGGAGGGAATTTTAGGAACCTACACAGCAGCGTCGCCAAATCATCGTACTCATCGCATTGCCTTTCCATAGTTTCTGACCGAGAACTATAGCCCAAAAATTGACCTTGTGATTCTTTTTTTTTTAGGAGCAGCGAGTAGCGGGCTTTTTTTTATTATTGTTTCCTTTTTTTGTGCCCTTGAGCTGTCTCTTTCCCTCATGTAATAACGCTAACTTCAATTTTCTATCGTTATTTGTGTAGGTACGAGAGTTTGAGGCTTAAAAGTAATACAATGCGGTGAATACGATAATCTGGTAACACTGCCTCACAGGAAATATCTTTATCATTACGTATCTAGTACTGAGCAGAAATAATTGATCATAGTGGAGAATATAGTGGTTTGGGCGCTTATAGTGACCCTGTGTTGGACTGTTGAACTGGCCAGAGGAACCATACTCCTTGTTAGCTGGCATGGGTTGATAAGAGAAGCACTTATAGGCTTGGTGAATACAGCTCCATCTCATGTGTGGTGTATGAAGTGTGTGAGTGGCCGGGTGCATGTGTGTTGATATGTACAAACACGTCCTCTATATTATCCATTTCACTGCACTCCCGAGACAGAAGGGAAGAGGAGAATGTTGAATAAGGATAAACAGCACTGAAGGATAGTATGATTCAAGTCTGCCTCCTCTTTGTTATTCATTTCACTGCAGTCCCACAACAGAAGGGAAAAGAAGAAGGTTGAATAAGCATAAACAGCACTGAAGAAGGTCATGATTCAAACTCGCATCCTCTTTATAATAATTTTTCACTGCACTCCCACAACAGAAGGGAAGAGGAGAAGGTTGAATAAGCATAAACAGCACTGAAGAAGGTCATGATTCAAGCTCGCATCCTCTTTATAATAATTTTTCACTGCAGTCCCACAACAGAAGGGAAGAGGAGAAGGTTGAATAAGCATAAACAGCACTGAAGAAGGTCATGATTCAAGCTCACATCCTCTTTATAATAATTTTTCACTGCACTCCCACAACAGAAGGGAAGAGAAGGTTGAATAAGCGTAAACACACCACTGAAGGAGCTTCAAGCCCACCTCCTCCTTATAATCATTTTTCACTGCACTCCCACAACAGAAGGGAAAAAGGAGAAGGTTGAATAAACATAAACAAAGCACTGAAGGAGATGATTGATTGATTGATAGTTTATCGTTGCAAGTAAACAACAAAGGAGAAGGGAGGGACATGCCATCCCAACCCCCAGACAGTAGAGAGAGTGATTATACAACTAAGGATACATGTGGAAGTAGCACCAGGAAACTAAAAAGATACAATGGTAGAGGACAAATGCTAAAAAATAAAGGCCTTGATTTAGTCAGGGGAGCAGACATAAGGGACTGAACATATGGACTACAATCTAGGGGCAAATAGAGGAGGAGATGATTAATATGTACAAACAAGTCCGCCTCCTCTTTATAATCCATTTCACCTCACTCCCGCAACAGAAGGGAAAAAGAAGAAGGTTGAATAAGCATAAACACACCACTGAAGGAGATGATTAATATATACAAACAAGTCCGCCTCCTCTTTATAATCCATTTCACCTCACTCCCGCAACAGAAGGGAAAAAGAAGAAGGTTGAATAAGCATAAAAATAGCACTGAAGGAGATGATTAATATATACAAACAAGTCCGCCTCCTCTTTATAATCCATTTCACAGCACTCCCGCAACAGAAAGATGAAGGAGAAAGTTGAATAATCATAAACTGGGCCAAAGGAGATGACGATTGAAGTGACTGAAGTTCTCTCATATTTTTTTAATTTTTTTATATAATTTAAGAGAAGAGTAACTTTTTTTTCTCATTATATATTTTGCCTTGGATGAACAACAGGATATAAAAGCAGAAAGTTGAATGAGCTGAAAACACATCGCCATAATTATTCGAGGAGATATTTGGCGATTTCTTCATGTTATTTAAGCTGAGAACGCCAAGCAAATTTTTCCTTCATTTTTTTTTGGACAAGCAAGAAAAAAAAATAGGGTGATGTTGAATTAATTTATAAACAGCACAAGAGAAGAAATAATAATGATAGTTGACATTTTTTTTATCATGAGCTGTAGGGAAAAAAAAAAACTAAAAATAGAAAAAAAATAGTTGTAGGGGAAAAAAATAAACACCAGACAGAAGAGGCTGATGATGATGATGGTATCTTTTTCTTGTTTCTTTTTATATATATTTTTTTTAACCATGAGAGAAAAAAAAAAGAACTTAGTGTTTTTTTCTCATTTTTTAACCATGAGAAAAAAAAACTAACTTGTGTCCATCCAAACTTGTACTGAAAAAAAGAAAAAAAAGATGCTGGTGTTTTTTTCTCGTTTTTTTACTATGAATGAAAAGAAGAAAAAAAAGACAGTGGGTATTTTTCTTCCATTGGCTTGGGGGACGGATGATAAATTTGTCTTTGCTCTTCTCTTTCTAGACGGATGAAGAAGGTCGTCTCAGCTGCAGAGTAAGTTAGCCGGCCTTTACTTTTTTTTTTGTCCTTCTCCTCCTCTTCCTTGTCATCTTGTTCTGTTCTGTACCTCTTTACAAATTCCTAGTTTTTCTTTTCTTTCTCCTCTTTCATATTCATCTTTCCTTTTTTCCTCCTCTTCCTCCTCCTTCTAACCCCTTCACTTCGGCGACGTCAGCGTATGGAAAGGGTTAGTCCTCTTCTAAACCTCTTAATCCTCTTCTAAACCACTTATGAGGGAATGGAAGAGGGATTTAGAGGAGGATTGAGAGGTTTAGAAGACGATTAATCCTCTTCCGTGTCCTCTTGACCCGTTCCATACTGTTACGCCGACGTCTGTGTCACGGATGGAAAGTGTTAATACTTATCATCTTGTTCTGTTCTGTACCTCTTCACGAATTCCTAGTTTTTTTCCTTCTCTTTTGTCTTCATTCTTTTTTTATCCTCCTCCTCCTTGTTATCTCGTTCCATTCTTCTTTACCTTCGTTTTACTTTCCTGTTCTTCCTCTTCATGAATTCCTACTTTTTCTTTTCTTCCTCATTTCTTTTTTCTCTTCCTCCTTCTGCTCCTCCTCCTCCACCCCTCCCCTTGTGGCTGGCTGGTGTAGCATGGTGTAGCCTTAGTGGTGGTGGAGAGAGGCAGTGTTGTAGTGTAGAAACATTTGCCGGAGTCACCCAGGAGTGGCCGCCCTTCCATCCTCTATCATTATTTTCATCATTAGTTGTGTCATTCTCATTGTTATTGGGATTCGGTCTTTGATACTTCACTTCACCGCCGAAAGTTAATGGGTAAGGATTTTGTTTAGTTATCGTATCAGTTATTGTTTTTTCACTGGTGCTGCAAAGTCCCATTAGCCAGACTCATTATTTCACTCCATAGAAAACCCGGGTGACTTGAAGCCTTTTTAGCGAGGACTCATCTAGACTTGGAACTGAATGGGTTGATGTCATAATTGTGTTTGTATGTTGAGGTCATGGAATACTTATGCCCAATCTTTAAAACATCGTATGAGTGGGTGCTTTGTCTTTTTGTCTTTTTTTTGGGACAGAGTTAGTAAGAAGTGTTGGAGTTTCACAGGGTTGAGTTGATCCATTACAAACTCAGACGTAAAAAGTGAAATTGAAAAATCATCAAAACAAATGAACCACACCTTGAACAGTGGGTCAAAACACTGTGGCAGATTTGTCTGTTTTGGCCTGTATTTCAGTTGTGGGTAGTTGGTGTAGTTGTTTTTTTGTATTACTTTTTATAACTGTTTTAATAAGTTGACTTAATAAAAATCCAACACTTTTAAGCAACCATTCAAAAAGTGGAGTTAAAGAGCCAAACAGACGCATAACTTGATAAATACTAATATGATTAAAATTTAAGGGAGTAGGAATAAAGGAGAGGAAATGGAGGAAGGAGGAGTGTGAGAGTAGTCATAGATGAGGTTGAAGGGAGGAATGAGGAAGAAAAACAGGAGGAAAATGCACCCAGTTATGTCAATTTTTCAAGATCCTCAAACCCCAGCTGATTTGAATGACTGCTCCCCACCCGCCCCCTTCATGTGGCTACAAAGGTTCACATTTAGTAGAAAAATACCCCCCTTTAACAACTCTGGGTACGTCCCTGTGAGAGTGTTATAGTCAGTGAGGGAGAGGAAGGAGGAATGAAGGAGAGGGAGGAGGAAGGGGAAAAAATAGAAGGAAGAAAGGAGAATAAGACTTGTACAGTGCAATTATTATGTTCCTTTTTGCTTCCTGCTTCACAACTGTACTGGAATGTGGCTTCTCTCATTTCCCTTTAGTTCTGAATGTCTCACAATAACCAATGATGATGATAATGGTGTTTGATCTCTTATGTTTCCATGGACGACACAGGTGAGAACAAATGTTTGGGGTGTAATACTTTGAGCTCTGTTATTGTTTTGTTATGTAGTGTAGGAGTAAGAGAATGGGGAAGACAGGGAAAGGAAGGAAAAAGACTGAGGAAAAAGAAGAAAGGAAGGAATGAAGGAGATGAAGAATGGAGAGGCAGGAAGGGAGAAGATAGCTAGAGACATTTAGAGAGAAGAATATACAAATTTAATCCTTACTAAATTGTTTTCTCATTATTACACTAGACATTGTTATTACAGTAGAATGCTTAATTGAGTTTCTTGAAGTATGTCATTGTTTTGTTAGTGTGAGAATGATAGCGAGGAACACCAGAAAAGTTCAAAATAAACAGATTAATAGATGCTAACTTCATCCTTATTAAATGTTGTTACTTCACTAGATTATATAAACGTCCCAGTGTCTAGGAATGTTACGAGGATCTAGGAGTGTTGTAGAGGTGTTGGTAAGGGTGTTCAGGAGTTTATGAGGAGAGAAGGTCAGTAGGATTTTATAGCAAGCAAGACATTACCTACACTAGATTATATGAACGTCTCAGTGTCTAGGAATGTTACGAGGATCTAGGAGTGTTGTAGAGGTGTTGGTAAGGGTGTTCAGGAGTTTATGAGGAGAGAAGGTCAGTAGGATTTTATAGCAAGCAAGACATTACCTACACTAAATTATATGAACATCTCAGTGTCTAGGAGTGTCGTAGAGGTGTTGGTAAGGGTGTTCAGGAGTTTATGAGGAGAGGAGGTCATTAGGGTTTTAGAGCAAACAAAACATTACCTAAGAAAGACAGGTAGGCTTTGATTAAGAATGTTTTTTATTGATAGAATGCAGGAATATAAGTGATTGAGGTGTTGTTAAAAGTGTTCAGGGGTTTATGAGGAGAGGTCAGTAGGGTTTTAATAGCAAACAAGACATACCTAAGAACGACACGTAGGCTTTGATTAAGGATGTTTTTATGGTAGAATGCAGGAATATAAGTGATTTTGTATTTATTTATTTATTTATGGAAGTATGATTTTATGAGAGGATAGACATTCACGTTTAAATCTTGTGTCTCCAATTATTATTTCTGCGATGTGATGTTTTATTTCTAATTTGTGGGATTATAATAAGTTAGTAAGAGTGTTCAGGAGTTTATGAGGAGAGGAGGTCAGTCAGAATGCAAGAAGATTAGTGATTTTGTATTTATTTTATTTGTGGAAGACTCTAACTTTGTGCAGGATAGATATTCATGTTTAAATTTTGTGTTTCCATTTTTTTTTTCTGTGATGTGGTTTTATTTCTCTGATTTGTGGGATTCTAATAAGTTTAATTTTTGTGGGTAATCTATCATTTTTATTTCATCAACTTCCCAGATCAAATGACCATCTAAATCACATCCATATTCTTAAACATTTCAAGGCTCACACACACACACTTATAAGGCCTTCATAGAGGTTGTTGTGGGTGTTTCCATGGGTAGTTTTATGAGCCTAGTGATAGTTTGACAAGGCTTTTGCACCGTGAATGTGAAAATCGCACCCATGAGAACCTGCCTAACCTTCCTTAACCCGTTAGCAGTGACGGGCCAAATTTGAGGCTTTACCGTGTAGCAGCGACAGGCCAAATTTGAGGCTTTACCGTGTAGCAGTGATGGGCCAAATTTGAGGCTTTACCGTGTAGCAGCGACAGGCCAAATTTGTGCCATGATATAAACCCCCAAAATAGATGATGCATAAACTGATCATAAATGCGTTGATATATATGATGAAATGGCTTGTGTGAGTGATGATTTTTTTTCATTTTTCTCACCTAGAGGGACCATTAAGAAACATGATCCCCAGAGCTACCGGGTTAAGACCTTTGGAAATAGTTGTGGAAGCTGAAAGTGTCTTGAGAATATGTGAATTATTTTACTCTCCTGGTGTCCCTATGATTCTCTCTCTCACTCCTGCACTATATAACAAAACCATAACAAACCTCAAAGAACTCCTAGGTATACATATTCAGGTGTAACAGGAATATTTAAAAAGAACAAAGCTAGCATTATTTTACACTCCTACTATTCCTGTGTCTCTCTCTCTCTTTTGTTAGTTTACTCTCCTTTCTTATTAGTTCATATCCAGCTTATTCCTGTCACATCTGAACCTCTACATTTTTTTTTTTACGTCAAAGGATGCGGCTCAAGGGCAACAAAAAGAGTACACACACACAAAAAAAAAAAGCCCGCTACTCGCCGCTCCCACAAAAGTAGAGAGTAGCCAAAAGAGAGGTCAATTTCGGGTGGAAGTGTGTCATTCTCCTGCCATTCTGTCCCTTATTTTGGCACTTACCACAGTCATGAATCTGCCGTCCATATTCCTAGACATTTCCGACTCTCACAACTCTTTCCAAAGGCCATGAAGGAGGTTAGTCAGGTTCTTACGAGTGTTGTTTCATATTCACAGTGCAGAAGCCTCATCAAACTATCACTAGGCTCATAAGACTACCCATGGACATACCCAGAATGGTCTATATGAAAGCCTTGTCATGTGGGTGTGTCCTGAAGTGGTTGATGATATGGACTTAACCTTACCATACGTCAACCTCAGCACACCTTATGTTTGATCCTCATGTCTCCTTCTCGTCATTTCACACTGTTCCTCACACTTAACCTTACCATACGTCAACCTCAGCACACCTTATGTTTGATCCTCATGTCTCTTTCTCGTCATTTCACACTGTTCCTCACACCCTCCTTCACCCTATTAAACACATACCTTACCTGTCTCCTCCTCCTCCTCCTCCTCTCCTTACTCTCAGAAACATAAAATAGCACCCCACTTCAATATTCCTTTTCCTTGTTAATCATGGTTTCTTTACTTTCTTAACCCAGTAGCAGCGGGGATCATGTTTCTTAAAGGCCCTTCCCTCTAAGCGAGAAAATTGAGAAAATATCATCACTCACACAAACCATTTCATAATACTATATATCAATGCATTTGTGATCAGTTTATGCATCATCTATTTTTTGGGGGTTTATATCATGGGAAAAATTTGGCCCGTCGCTGCTACCAGGTTAAACACATACCTTACCTCTCTCCTCTCCTCCTCCTCCTCTTACTCTCAGAAACACAAAACAGCATCCTCAGAAACAAAAACAAACAACAAAACAACAAAAACAAACAAAACAGCATCCTTCAGAAACACATACCTTACCTCTCTCCTCTTCTCCTCCTCCTCCTCTCCTTACTCTCAGAAATGTAAAACAGCATCCCACTTCAATCTTCCTTTTCCTCATTTTTTTCCTTTTTTTTCCTTTTTACATCAAAGGATTCGGCTCAAGGGCAACAAAAAGGGTACACACACACACACACACACACACACACACACACACACACACACACACACACACACACACACCACACACACACACACACACACACACACACACACACACACAAAAAGCCTGCTACTCGCGGCTCTCACAAACACACATCTCTTCATCCCTCTTCATCTCAAATTGTACCCCACACCTCTTTATCCTTTAAATACACAAGCCACATCATTTCATTTCACTTCATATTGTTCGTCACACTTCTTATACCCTCTGAAACACGTCACTTCATCTCACTTCACTTCTTCACCTTATTGGTTGCCACACTTCTTATACCCTCTGAAACACTAGTCACTTCATCTCACTTCACCTCTATTGCTTGTCACTTCTTCCGTTGCCTTTAGAAATACAAACCCCGTCATCTCATTTCACTTCATTACTCTTCATGTCTTTTTTTTTTTTAAGCCTTGGAATTAAAAGACAGTTCACCTCTCACCCTTGACCTCATGTTAATTGTCACTTCTTCCTTTACCTTCAGAAATACAAACTCCATCATCTCATTTCACTTCGTTATTCTTCATGTCTTTTATTTGTAACCTCAGAATTAAGAGACAGCTCACCTCTCGTGCACCCTTTTACCTCATGTTAATTGTCACTTCTTCCTCTACCTTCAATGCTCTTCATGTCTTTTTTTTTATCTCAGAATTAAAAGACGGTTCACCTCTTGCACCTTTTTACCTCATGTTAATTGTCACTTCTTCCTCTACCTTCAGAAATACAAACCATGTCATCTCATTTCACTTCATTACTCGTCTTTTTTTTATTTTATTTTTTTAACCTCAGAATTAAAAGAAAGTTCACCTCATGCTTATTGTCACCCCTTCCTTACCCTCACCCCATATCCTTCCTCACACCCCTATACCCTATTAAACACATACCTTACCCCCCCTCTTCACCTCCTCCTCCTCCTCCTCCTCCCTTCTTAAACCCAAATGACCTCACCACAGACTCATATCCCTCACATCATAACCCCCATACACTCCATCTCCCCTCCGTTTCACCTCCCCTTTAACACAGCCTACCGCACCCCCTTTCACCTCCCTCCCTCCCTCGCCCCTACAGCCACCGCCACCGCATGACAGAGCAGGAGGAGGACGAGGAGCTGCTGGCCGAGTCGAACAAGTCGTCGAAGATCATCACGCGCTTTGAGGAGAGTCCGAGCTATGTCGTCAACGGGGAGATGCGCGATTACCAGATCCGAGGCTTGAACTGGATGATTGACCTGTACGAGAATGGCATCAACGGCATCTTGGCGGACGAAATGGGCCTCGGGAAAACCCTGCAGACCATCTCACTCTTGGGGTAAGTTAGTGAGGTTTTAGATTTTATTTGTTTTTTGTTTTGTTCTATTATTTTATTTATTTACCTAACCTAACCAACCCTGCAGACCATCTCACTCTTGGGGTAGGTTAGGTTAGGTTAGGCTAGTTTTATTTATTTATTTATTATTGTGTGTTGGAGTTTTTTGTTGTTCTTTTTTGTTGTTTGGGGCTCTGGGTTTATTTTGTTTGAATTTTGTTTTACTGGATAATGCATGTGAGAATCAGATTTGGGTTAAGTGTTATTGTGGCTTCTTATTGTTTAGTTAAATACAGCCGTCCCTCAAATAGTACAGTTTCCAATAGCTCGGTTTTGGTTTTATGTGGATTTTCTAAGAAGATTTTTTAGGATTTTTAAGTTTCCCGACGAACAGGAAATCCTAAAAGATCTTCCGTGACAATCCGTATAGAACCGAAACCAAACTATTGGAAACCGTACTATTTGGGGGATGACTGTAGTGTTGAAAAGGGAAAGAGACAGAGGCACCAGGATAGAAGAAAATGATAACTACATCCTCATCAAATGGTTTTATTACACTTGATTGCCAGAGATATGCAGATAGACTTTGATCAAGGATGTTTTTTTATGATAGGATGAAAGAATACAAGTGATTTTGCATTTTTTTGTGTGTGTGTTTTTATGGGAGATGCTTAATTTTATATTTGTTTATGTTTGTTAGGTGCTTTTTACTCTTATGTTTATGTATTTCTTTTTGTAATTTGATGGTCTCACTTATTTAATTTTTCTCTCGTTATATAAATTGTTACCATATTTTTACTTCTTTTTCTGTAAGACATTTTTTTAACTTTCCCTATCTCATATCTTTTACTTATTTAATTTCTTCTCATTATATAGATTGTTACCATATTTTTACTTCTTTTTCTGTAAGACATTTTTTTAACTTTCCCTATCTCATCTCTCTCACTTATTTAATTTCTTCTCTCA
This sequence comes from Eriocheir sinensis, assembly GCF_024679095.1. Classification (NCBI taxonomy): domain Eukaryota; kingdom Metazoa; phylum Arthropoda; class Malacostraca; order Decapoda; family Varunidae; genus Eriocheir; species Eriocheir sinensis. The sequence goes on from NC_066558.1 coordinate 5,709,974, forward strand.
TTGTATAAATTGTTACCATATTTTTACTTCTTTTTCTGTGAGACATTTTTTTTAAGTTTCCCTATCTCATCTCTAACCCCTTATTCCCTCCCAGGTACATGAAGCACTTCCGCAACATCCCCGGCCCCCACATGGTCATCGTGCCCAAGTCCACCCTCAGGAACTGGGAGAACGAGGTCAAGCGCTGGTGTCCCTCCCTGCGTGCTGTGTGCCTCATCGGTGACCAGGAGACACGGGTGAGTGTGGGGCAAGGGGCAAGGGGAGGCTGGTGTAAAAGGGAATGAGGGCAGGAAGGGTTGAAGAGGGTTAAGTTAGGTTAGTCTGCCTCATCAGTAACCAGGAGAAGCTAGTGAGTGTTGGGGAAGGGGTAACGGGCATGCTAGGGTAAGTGGGGAATGAGGTTGGGAAGGGTAGGAGAGGGTTTGGTTAGGTAGGGTTAGGTTAGGTTGGGTTGGGTTGGGTTGGGTCATTGGTAAGTATAGGGCAAGGGGCAGTCTGGGGTAAGAGGCAGTGTAATAGGGAAGGGTAGGAGAGGGTTAAGTTAGGTTAGGTTAGGGTAGATAGGATTAGACTAGGTTAGGATTAGGTAAGGCTAAGTAAGGTTATACTAGGGTAGGCAAGATAAGCTTAGGTAGGATTAAAATTAGGTTAGTTTTATTTTATTTTATTTTCATTTATTTATTTTTTACATCAAAGGATACGGCTCAAGGGCAACAAAAAGGGTATGAAAAAAAGCCCGCTTCTCAAAAAAGAGTAGCCACAAGAGAGGTCAATTTTAGATGGAGAGGTGGTTAGATAGGTGGAGAGGTGGTTAGATAGGGTTGGGTTATGGTATTAGAAGGTAGTCATTTGGGATATGGGAGGGCACATAAAGGCTAGAGTAGTACGGCAGTAGTCAATGAATAGGAGAGTCACACAGTCATCACCTAACCTAACAGTAATCCAAACAGTCATTTCAGTCTCATATTCAGTAAATTCTCTCCCCCCCCCAGTCCGTCTTCATCCGCGAGGTGATGATGCCGGGTGAGTGGGACGTCTGCATCACCTCCTACGAGATGTGCATCAGGGAGAAGTCCGTCTTTAAGAAGTTCAACTGGAGGTACATGGTGATTGACGAGGCCCACCGCATCAAGAACGAGAAGAGCAAGCTGTCGGAGATCGTGAGGGAGTTCCGCACCACCAATCGTCTCCTGCTCACCGGCACGCCCCTGCAGAACAACCTCCATGAACTCTGGTCCCTGCTGAATTTCCTGCTGCCGGAGGTGTTCAGCTCATCAGAGGTGCGTGGGGGGGTGTTTGTGTTTGTTTGTGGGAGAGGGTGTATGTGGTTCTAGTGAGTGTATTTTGGGGTGGGGGTATTTATGTGTGTTTTTGAGAAGCTGATTTTTTTTTTCACTTCTTTTTATATGAATTTTTGCTGTTAACTCTCATGTATGTGTTTGTATGTTAATTATTTGTTCTTTCATTCATTCATCTATTTATTAATTTATTTGTATTTTATTCCTATTTTTTCTAACTACTGTACATTTATTTGCTTATTCACTGATTCATCTACTTATTGCTCACTACATTTATTTACTTACTCAATTATTCAACTCCATAACTTACTACATTTATATATTAATTTATTTATTTATTTAAGAGTCAGAGTAACACTACCAGCACCATCACCAGTAACCTAACCTTCCCTCTCACCCTTCTCCCCCTCACCAGGACTTTGATTCCTGGTTCAACACTAACAACTGCCTGGGTGACTCCTCTCTGGTGGAGCGCCTGCACGCTGTCCTGCGCCCCTTCCTGCTGCGCCGCCTCAAGTCCGACGTGGAGAAGCGGCTGCTGCCCAAGAAGGAGACCAAAGTGTACATCCAGCTCAGCAAGATGCAACGGGACTGGTGGGTGTTTACTGACCCTCTCCTTGGTCCTCTCTCTTTAGTTATCTGTTATAGGAGGAGGTCTTAGCGGGCTTTTTTTGTGTGTGTTTGCCTTTGAACAGTTTCTTTTACTGTGTCATATGTTAACCCTTAGACAGCGCCAGTATTTGCAGAGCAGCTCCCCCAAAAGGAGTCATCTATATATAGTCACTGCAAACCTTAGGACCGTAGCACAAATATAGTTACGCCACATGAGAGGTGTTTTAATCATTGTCTGTTTAAAAAAAAAAAAAAAACCTCAGCCCCTCAACACCTGCCTAACCTAACCTGTCCCCTCCCCGCAGGTACACCAAGATCCTGATGAAGGACATTGACGTGGTGAACGGCGCCGGACGCACGGAGAAGATGAGGCTGCAGAACATCCTCATGCAGCTGCGCAAGTGTTGCAACCACCCGTACCTCTTTGACGGGGCCGAGCCGGGGCCGCCCTACACCACCGACTACCACCTGGTGAGTGCAATACGGGTGTTTCTATTTCTTAAAGCACACGAGAAATTGATCTGTTTAAGAGAATACTTTTTTACCCTGAGATACAAGGTGTACACTCTAGCTTAAGGCCTTTCCTGAGCACACCGTAACTTGAACTCACCCCATAACAGGTTGAGAGAAAAACAGTAAAACCTTTCCCAAACAAACCCTAACCTTATTTCACCCGATAAGAAGTTGAGAAAGAATCACTAGACTTTTCCCAAATACACCCTAACCTAACTTAATGTCACTCCAGAAAAGATTGAAGAAGAATGAGACTCAAACGAACCCTAACCTAACTTAACCTCACCCCATAATAACACACTCATCCTAATCACACCTCACCCCATAACAGGTTGAGAACTCCGGCAAGATGATCGTGCTGGACAAACTCCTCCCCAAGCTGCAGGAGATGGGGTCGCGGGTTCTGCTCTTCTCACAGATGACGCGCATGCTGGACATCCTGGAGGACTACTGCGTGTGGCGACGGTACTCCTACTGCCGCATCGACGGGCAGACGGCGCACGAGGACAGGCAGCGGCAGATTGATGAGTACAACATGCCGGACTCGTGAGTATTTGGGGTTCGACTTTTCGTTTTTTGGAAAGGAGTAACATAGGGTTTTTTTTCTTGAATTTTTTATTTTTTTTATTTTCTTTGTCTTTTTTTGTCTTTTCTTTCTTTTAATCTTCAGTATGGTTTTCTTTTTTGTTTCCTCTTCTTTTTTTTCCCTTCAGCTGCCTCCCAGAAACCTCCTAAGACTATTATTATTATTATTATTATTATTATTATTATTATTATTATTATTATTATTATTATTATTGTTTTGTTTTGTTTTTTATGGGAGTAACAAGCTTTTTATTTTCTCATTTTCATTTTCTTTATTTTTGTCTTTTTAGTTTCCTTTATTTCCCCCCTTCAACCACCTCTAAAAAAACACATTATTATTATCACAAGTGGCTAAGCAGGTAGAGAGGAAGGAGTTCAGACACTATAAGCCATCTGTAGAGTAACCCCAAAACACCTGAGACAAAGTATTGCTAATGTTTTCCTTCTCGTCGTTGCCCCACACAGCGAGAAGTTCCTGTTCATGCTGTCAACACGCGCCGGAGGTCTGGGCATCAACCTGGCCACGGCGGACATCGTCATCCTCTTCGACTCGGACTGGAACCCTCAGATGGACTTGCAGGCTATGGACAGGGCGCATCGTATTGGCCAGAAGAAGCAGGTGAAGGTGTTCCGGTTCATCCAGGAGAACTCGATGGAGGAGAAGCTGGTGGAGAGGGCCGAGGTGAAGCTGAGGCTGGACAAGATGGTCATACAGCAAGGCAGGTTGATGGACAACAAGACCAACGCGCTGGCCAAGGACGAGATGCTGGCCATGATCCGGCACGGCGCCAACGAGGTCTTCAAGGGCAAGGACGATGAGTTCACCGACGAGGACATCGACAACATCATCGGCAGGGGCGAGGAGAGGACGGAGGAGTTGAACAAGAAGCTGGAGGCGCTGGGTGAGTCCTCCCTCCGCCAGTTCACTCTCGACGTGCCCACCAACTCCGTCTACCAGTTTGAGGGAGAGGACTACCGGAACAAGCAGAAGGCCATCGTGGGTATGTGGATCGAGCCGCCAAAGAGGGAGAGGAAGGCCAACTACGCCGTGGATGCCTACTTCCGTGAGGCTCTCAGAGTGTCCGAACCCAAGGCGCCCAAGGCCCCACGTCCCCCCAAGCAGCCGGTGGTCCAAGACTTCCAGTTCTTCCCGCCGAGGCTGTTTGAGCTGCTGGACAAGGAGATCTACTACTACCGCAAGACTGTCAGCTACAAGGTGGGTGGACGTGGGTCTTCCTAGTGGGTTTTGTATGTGGTAATTATCCAATGATTTTTTATTATTATTCTTTATTTGTCCAACTTTTCCTTCATTTCAGAGCGAGTAGCAGGCTTTTTTTTTTTGTGTGTGTTTCCTTTTTTTTGTGCCCTTGTGCTGTCTCCTTTGCTGTAAAAAAAAAATATATATAAATATGGACACTGCCCGCTTCAACAGTGTCTTAATAGAGAATTTGTGTATGTCAGTGTGTGGAGATGAGCGACAGGCCTATAACCCCTCTTCCCAACAGGTCCCCAAGAACCCTGAGTTTATGGGTGAGGCGGCGCGGATCCAGAAGGAGGAGCAGCAGAAGATTGATGAAGCGGAGCCGGTGACGGAGGAGGAGATGGAGGAGCGGGACCAGCTGCTCACCCAGGGCTTCCTCAACTGGTCCAAGCGAGACTTCAACCAGTTCATCAAGGCCAACGAGAAGTACGGCAGAGACGACATCGAGAACATTGCCAAGGTGAGGAGAGGAAGAGGAAGGAAGGAAGGAAGGAAGAGTTTAGTCAGATCAGAAAAGAGAGAAGAGGAAGTGGGGTGGGGGGAGGAATAGGAAGGAAGGTAGGAAGAGTTTAGTCAGATCAGAAAAGAGAGAAGAGGGAGTGGGGTGGGGAGAGGAATGAAAAACAAGAGTATCAAAGAGAAGGAGATGAAGAGAAGAATGAGAAGGTAGTTTAGAGAAGAGAAAGAAGGGAAAGAAAGATGAGAAATAATGTAGAAAAGAGAAGGAGAGGAAGAGAAGAATGAGAAGTAGTTTAGAGAAGAGAAAGAAGGGAAAGAAAGATGAGAAATAATGTAGAAAAGAGAAGGAGAGGAAGAGAAGGATGAGAAGTAGTTTAGAGAAGAGAAAGAAGGGAAAGAAAGATGAGAAATAGTGTAGAAAAGAGGAGAGGAAGAGAAGGATGAGAAGGTAGTTTAGAGAAGGGAAAGAAAGATGAGAAATAGTGTAGAAAAGAGGAGAGGAAGAGAAGGATGAGAAGTAGTTTAGAGAAGAGAAAGAAGGGAAAGAAAGATGAGAAATAGTATATAAAAGAGGAGAAAAGTATGAGAAATAGTGTTAGTAGTTTAGAGAAGAGAAAGAAGGGAAAGAAAGATGAGAAATAGTATATAAAAGAGGAGAAAAGTATGAGAAATAGTGTTAGTAGTTTAGAGAAGAGAAAGAAGGGGGAGAAATAGTGTAGAAAAGAGAAGGAAAGAATGAGAAATAATGTTAGTAGTTTAGAGAAGAGAAAGAAGGGAAAGAAAGATGAGAAATAGTGTAGAAAAGAATGAGAAATAATGTTAGTAGTTCAGAGAAGAGAAAGAAGGGAAAGGAGGAGGAGAAATAGTGTAGAAAAGAGAAGAAAAGAATGAGAAATAATGTTAAAGAGAAGATGGACAAGATTTAGTTTGAAAAAGACGAAAGGGAGAAGAGAATGGGAAATAATGTACAGAAGAGGAGAGGTGGGAGAAAAGAAACAGAAGAATTAAAAATAGTATAAAAAAGAGATAGAAGACTGAGAATGAGAGGGACAGAAGAATAAGAAGTGCTGTAGAAATGAGGGAGGGAGCAGAGAAGAAACGGCAGAAGCTTAACACTTAAATTGAATACATGATTAACCCGTCCGCTGCGATTGGCACGGATCTGGCTTTCACTGGTAGCTTGGTAACATATAGTCCCAGGTCTTTCTCTTCCTCAGTGGTGGATAGTGGAGTGTTTCCCATGTGGTATTGGTGTGCTGGATATCCCTTCACTGGTAGCTTGGTAACATACACTCCCAGGTCTTTCTCTTCCTCTGTGGTGGATAGTGGAGTGTTTCCCATGTGGTATTGGTGTACTGGATATCCCTTCACTGGTAGCCTGGTAACATACACTCCCAGGCCTTTCTCTGCCTCTGTGGTGGATAGTGGAGTGTTTCCCATGTGGTATTGGTGTGCTGGATATCCCTTCACTGGTAGCCTGCCCAGGTCTTTCTCTGCCTCTGTGGTGGATAGTGGAGTGTTTCCCATGTGGTATTGGTGTGCTGGATATCCCTTCACTGGTAGCTTGGTAACATACACTCCCAGGTCTTTCTCTGCCTCTGTGGTGGATAGTGGAGTGTTTCCCATGTGGTATTGGTGTGCTGGATATCCCTTCACTGGTAGCCTGGTAACATACACTCCCAGGTCTTTCTCTTCCTCTGTGGTGGATAGTGGAGTGTTTCCCATGTGATATTGGTATGCTGGATATCCCCTCCCAAGGTGCAGGACTTTAAATTTTACTTCATTGAATAGTATCAGCCACTTTTTGTTCCATTCCTTTAGCTTGGTGATGTCTTTTTGTAGGAAATCCACAGTCAAGGGGTTAAGAGGAAGGAAAACAAACAATGTCCTATATGTGTTAATCTTATTCACCCCACAACAGGAGGTGGAAGGCAAGACCCCCGAGGAGGTGATGGAGTACTCCGCCGTGTTCTGGGAGCGCTGTTCAGAGCTGCAGGACTGTGACCGCATCCTGGCGCAGATTGAGCGCGGCGAGGCAAAGATACAGCGGCGCGCGTCCATCAAGAAGGCCCTGGATGCTAAGATGGCGCGGTACAGGGCTCCGTTCCACCAGCTCCGCATCTCCTACGGGACGAACAAGGGCAAGAACTACACCGAGGAGGAGGACCGCTTCCTCGTCTGCATGCTACACAAACTCGGCTTCGACAAGGAGAACGTCTACGAGGAGCTCCGAGCTGCCGTCCGATCCGCGCCGCAGTTCCGCTTCGACTGGTTCATCAAAAGTCGCACCGCCCTCGAGCTCCAGCGACGGTGCAACACTCTCATCACGCTGATCGAGAGGGAGAACCAAGAGCTGGAGGAGAAGGAGCGGGCCGAGAGGAAGAAGGGCCGCCCACGAAGCCTCTACATCAAGTCCGGGAAGAGGGCGGCCGGGGCTCAGGACGGAAGAGGAAGGCGCAAGAAGAAGGCGGAGTAGATGGAGGAAGATGAAGAAGGAGAGTGAAGAAGTTAGGTTTAAGTAGATGATGGAGTGGATAGAAGAAGGGAGAGGAGGAGAATGTTACGCTTGGTTTAATTAGAAGATGGAGGAAGAAGAGAACGGATAAGAAGTAAAGGGAAGAAGAAGAAGGGTGAAGAGAAGGTTAGGTTAGGTTTAAGATGATGATGGAGGAGGAGAAAGAGGAGGAGGAGGAGGAGGAGGTCAGGTTAGGTGTAAGAAAATGGAGGAGATAGAAGGGGGAGGAGGAAGAGGCTGAGAAGATTAGTTTAGTTTTAATTTGAAGGAGAAGGAGTAAAAGAAGAAAAAAATGATGGAGTAGATGAGAGGAGTGAAAGAAGAAAAAGATGTAGATGAAGAAGAAAACTGAAGAAGGAGGAGACTGAAGAGGGGTTAGGTTAGGTTTAATAAGAAGAAGAGGGTGTAGATGTAAGTTATAGAAGAAGAAAAAGAAGAGGGTTAGGTTAAGTTTAATTTAATATGAATGATGGAATGAAAGACTTGAAAACGGGAAAAATACTACACAAAACGCAGTACAAGGGTGACAAAAACTAGCTAGGTTAAAATTAAAACGCCAACAAAAGGAAATGAAACTAAACCAGACGGAATTATTTTGTCCGTAAAACGTGGAGTCGTATGTGTGTATGTGTTAGTGTTTTATTTATTTACTTTTTTATTTATGTTTTTGTGTTTGTGGTGAATGGAAACGGGGACGTGTGTGTTTGTGGAAGGACGGTTTTCTTTTTCTTTGTTTTATACCTCAAGAAGAAAGGTGATGAGGTTAGGTTAGGGTTAAGTAGATGATGGAGTAGATGGAAGAAGAAGAAGGAGGAGGAGGAGAAGGCTGAAGACGTGAGGTTAGGTTCAAACAGAAGATGTAAAAGATTTAAGAAGAAGGAGGAATAGGGTGAAGAGAAGGGAAGTTTTGGTGATTATGTGTTTTGTGATTAACCCCTTCACTACGGCCGGTCCAAAACAGCGCCCCGCACCGTATCCGGGATCGCCGCGCGCGCCAAATTTCAAATGTCGCTATTGAATATAACAAGTTTTCAGCCATAAACTCAACATAATCATCATGTATTATATATGAAAACATGCAGAATTAAATGGTGCACATAAAGAAACATAAATTAATTGATAACTTTGAGATGTAAGCATAAATATAGAGATAAAATAACTCATATATTGGCTAAAGCGAGCCAGGACGCAGCATGCACGTCCTCGGATATGGTACGGGGCACGCAAGGACGCAGTAAACGTGTCCTCGTGTTGAAGGGGTTAAGGCCACTTTCCAAACACTCCATGACCCAAAAGTTGAACAAAGTAGAAAAGTAGAAATTGTCAACTCTAAATAAAGAAAATATATATAAATGCCGTGTTTTCAAAAATACAAAAAGGGGAAAATCCATTATATAAGTAACTGAACAGCAGTGGAAAGGAATATTCTCACTTTTTGAAATATTCTTAATGTGTGTTTTTATCGGCGTCGCAGATGCTGATCAACAGATTGTCCATCTTCTTATTGTTCTCTTCAAGTTGTTTTCCTGGCTCACCCGTGCATTGTAGACATGACATTGTATCATAACATTTGGAAGCCCTGATGAACACTACAACAAAGTCTGCTTTTTTTTATTTTGATTTTTTAACGTCCTGGCCTGTGGCGCCGGTAGGCCTTCATAGTAGGGCCTGATGGTCGGCCCCAGCCCGTTGTGGCGCAGGCAAGTGTTTATAGTGGCGCCATCTTTACCATTCATCATTTTCCATTTCAGACCCCTAGTTGCATAATATAAATTGTTGGGGGTGTGTTGGAGGTTCATGCGACGCCGATCAAGCACAGTTTTTGTGCTATGAACACTTGTTTATGAACTGAAAAATAAGAAAAGTAAAAGTTTGAAGAAGAAAATTAATGTAATCAAAACAAATGATGCTGAATGTTATAATGATTGAAGGGCAAGGAATATAAGAACATAAGAACTTAAGGAGTCTGCAAGAGGCCGGTTGGTGAGACTAGAGAGTTAGGTATTTATTAAAAACATGAGTGTTATAAAAGGTAGGTAGAAAAATAGAAATAGAAATGAGTGAAGAAGTATTAGTATAAAGTAAAATAGCTATCTGTAGATTTAGCAAAGTGGAAATAGGAAACAATAAGAGAGTTGAAGGGAAATAATTTGAAAAGTGTGTCGGAAAAAAATAAGTTTGTCGATTGAGTGTAAATAAAAGTGAAAGAAATGTGAAGAAAGGAAAGTAATATTAGTGAACTAGAAAAGAGAAAATTAAGTGAAAAGATGATTAAATAGTTACATGAGAAAAGAAAAAAATGAAAAGATGAGAAGTTACAATAGAAAAGAAAAAATAAATGAAATGAAAAAGTTACATTAGAAAAGAAAAAAAGAATTGAAAAAAATATTAGAAAAAGTTACATTAGGAAAGAGAAAAAGTGAAAAGATGACGATGAAAAGAAGTTAAATTAGAAGAGAAAAAAATAAATGATAGATGATGAGAAAAAGTTACATTAGAAAAGAAGTGAAAAGATAATGAAAAGAGAAGTTACATTAGAGAAGAAAAAAAAAGGAGTGAAAAGACATTAAAAGAAGTCACAATAGAAAAGAAAAAAAATGAAAAGATGACGAGAAAAAGTTACATACAAGTACAAAGGAGAAAAAAAGTAAAAAGATTGAAAAGAATGAAGTTACGATATCGGGCACAAACAGACAAGTTACCTGCGACTTAACTAATTAACCGAGGACGATGGTAATAATAATAATAGGTGTTTTGTACTGGAAGATCCCCCTGCCCCCTACCCCTCTCCCCCTCCCTCCCCCCCTCATTGTAGTAGTAAGTCTCGGCCACTCCCTGAAGGAAAGAAAAAAACAAAAAAACAATTGACAGACTGACAGGCTGATGAAAAAATTTGATAGATAAATGAATAAAAATGAATTAGAAGATACAATTTTTTTCTGATTTCTGTAAAACTAAAAAAAACTACTACTACTACTACTACTACTACTACTACTACTACTACTATGGCCCAAACTTGTGACTTTTTCAATGGACCAAAAAAAAAATAAAAAAAATGGTAAGCCTGTCCGTCAAAAAGAAAAAGAAAAAAAAGAATAGCAGGGAAGCATAATTTTTCATCCTTTTTATATTTATTTTTTGTTCCTTTTTTTTTTTAAGGTGGAGAAGGAAGAGGAGGAGGAGGAGGAAGGAAGATGTCTCCTCTCTTCCACCCTGACATTCCACATTTATGGGTTGGAATTATACTTATTATTATTGTCATTATTATTATTATCATTATTATCATTATTGTTGTTTTTAGTAATGAGTGTTTAAATAACGTTCCTGTGTAGAATGACTGGAAAATAATGTACCTTCTTCATCCTCCTCCTCTTCTTCCCTTCTTCTTTATCTATCATTATCTTTTTCCTTCTCTTTCTCTTCTATTTCTTTATTTATTCATCAACTCATTTCTTTCCTCTCATTGCTTCATTTTTTCTACTTTTTTCATTCATTCATTTTCTTTCTCTCTTCCTCTTCTTCCCCTCTTCTTTACCTCTCATTATCTTTTCCTTCTCTCTCTCTTCTTTTTCTTTATTTATTCTTCATTTCTCATTCATCAACTCATTCCTTTCCTCCCATTTCTTCATTTTTTCTACTTTTTTTCATTCATATTGACTCTTTCCTTTCTTCTTTCTTTTCTCTCTTCCTCTTCCCCCTCCTCTTCTTCCCTTCTTCTTTACCCCTCATCATCTTTTTCCTTCTCTTTTCTTTTTCTTTATTCTTCATTTCTCATTCATCAACTCATTCCTTTCCTCCCATTTCTTCATTTTTTCTACTTTTTTCATTCATATAACTCCCTTCTTCATTTCCTTTCTCTCCTCCTTCTTCGTCCCTCTCCCTCATTTCTTCCTTCATTCTTTGTTTCTCCTTCATCTTAACTCATTCCTTTCTCCCTTATTCCTCTTCTCTCTCCTCCCATTTCTTCATTCCTTATTTATCATTCATCTTAACTCTTTCCTCTCTTTCCTATTCACTTATTCCCTCATTTCTTCCTTCATTCTTTGTTTCTCATTCATTTTTTTTTTCATTTTTTCTCTCCTCTCCTTTATCATCTATTTATCATCCATTCCCAGTCCTATTTTCTATTATTTTCTATTCTTTTTTTGCTTTCCTTTCCTTTCCTCGTCTCCATCCCCTCTTCCTCTTTCTCTCCCTCCTTCCTTCTTCCTCTCTCCCTCTCTCCCTTCCCACTCTATGTTCCCTCTAATCCTCTCCCCCTCCCTCTCCTCCCCCTCCATTTCTTTTAATTGTATGTAGTTTTGTAATAAAATGAAGTCAAACTTTTGTGTGTGTATTTTTATTCTCTGTCGGGGGTTTGTGTAAATGCAGAATTGTTTTAATTTTCACTTTTCATTCCATTTTTTATATACTCCTTTTGTGTGATACTATATCAACTTTTTTCTTTCCATTTTTTGTTACATTTTTGGTATATTAAACCATTTTATTTAACCCGTCTGCTGCGATTGGCACGGATTTTGCCTTCACTGGTAGCCTGGTAACATACACTCCCAGGTCTTTCTCTGCCTCTGTGGTGGATAGTGGAGTGTTTCCCATGTGGTATTAGTATGCTGGATATCCCTTCACTGGTAGCCTGGTAACATACACTCCCAGGTCTTTCTCTGCCTCTGTGGTGGATAGTGGAGTGTTTCCCATGTGGTATTGGTATGCTGGATATCCCTTCACTGGTAGCCTGGTAACATACACTCCCAGGTCTTTCTCTTCCTCTGTGGTGGATAGTGGAGTGTTTCCCATGTGGTATTGGTATGCTGGATATCCCTTCACTGGTAGCCTGGTAACATACACTCCCAGGTCTATCTCTGCCTCTGTGGTGGATAGTGGAGTGTTTCCCATGTGGTATTGGTATGCTGGATATTCCTTCACTGGTAGCCTGGCAACATACACTCCCAGGTCTTACTCTGCCTCTGTGGTGGATAGTGGAGTGTTTCCCATGTGGTATTGGTATGCTGGATACCCCTTCACTGGTAGCCTGGTAACATACACTCCCAGGTCTTTCCCTGCCTCTGTGGTGGATAGTGGAGTGTTTCCCATGTGGTATTGGTATGCTGGATATTCCTTCACTGGTAGCCTGGCAACATACACTCCCAGGTCTTTCTCTGCCTCTGTGGTGGATAGTGGAGTGTTTCCCATGTGGTATTGGTATGCTGGATACCCCTTCACTGGTAGCCTGGTAACATACACTCCCAGGTCTTTCTCTGCCTCTGTGGTGGATAGTGGAGTGTTTCCCATGTGGTATTGGTGTGCTGGATATCCCTTCACTGGTAGCCTGGTAACATACACTCCCAGGTCTTTCTCTGCCTCTGTGGTGGATAGTGGAGTGTTTCCCATGTGGTATTGGTATGCTGGGTAACCCCTCCCAAGGTGCACGACTTAACCTTTTTCTTCATTGAATTGTAGCAGCCACTTTTTGTTCCACTCCTGTAGCTTGGTGATGTCTTCTGGTAGGAAATCCGCAGTCAACTGGTTAATTCCATTTCTTTATAGTTACCCTTATTTGATTTGTTTTGTTTTGGTGTTTATGACCTTTTCTTTTTTTCATTTCCAGTTCATTTTTATACTTACCTTTTTTTGTGTGTATATTAACTCGGTAGCAGCGATGGGCCAAATTTATGCCATGATATAAACTCCCCAAAATAGATGATACATAAACTGATCACAAATGCGTAGATATATATTGTGAAATGGTTTGCGTGAGTGATGATTTTTTCTCATTTTCTTCGCTTAGAGGGACCATTAAGAAACATGATCCCCGCAGCTACCAGGTTAATTTAACTTTTTACATTCTTTTATATATACCTACTTACCATTTTCCTTGTGTATGTTAACCTATTGTATGTTCATTCTTGTGTATTTATATTTACCTTTCTTGTGTGTGTGTGTGTGTGTGTGTGTGTGTTATTTTCACTCTTCTTCATCACATTTTTCAACACCATTTTTTTCTGTATATAATAACTTAATTTTTTTCGTTACATCATATATTTACGCGCTTGTTCACATTTATTTCTTTGTTTGTTTACTTTTATTTATATTCCTGCACATGTTCTGCTTTTACATTTATTTTACTATTTTCAACCATTTTGTGACTTTTTTTTTAGGGGGGGGTTAAAGAAAGTCGCAGGCAAATGCTTTATAGTGAGGGACATCTTGTTTTTCACTTTTGTTTATTTACTTGTTTTCACACATTAATTCATTTGTGTATTTTTATTTCCTTATTTTCAGTGGGGCTGCATGTGGTCTTCTTTTCCTCTTACTCTTTCCTTCTTGCATTCCTGTCTTGTATTGCTGCTGTCCGCGTCTCCTACGACCCCCAGAAGACAAGCTCCCCGCGTCCCCGTCAGCGCTTGAAATCATCTTTATTCTATTATAGGGGGGTCAAATCAAAGCGGTCGACGAATGTAATGGTTTATTTAGACTACCGTTGGCGATGTCAGTACAGAAAGATGATTATAGAAGGTTGCAGGACACACACCGAACAGTGATAACAACACCTCCACCTGGCCGTAGAGAGAGAGCGAGAGAGAGAGAGGATTATAATGTCTAGTTTTAATCTTCTACGTAACACCATTCTCTTCTTTTCTCTTTATCTCTCTTGATCTTTACGTCTCTCTCTCTCTCTCTCTCTCTCTCTCTCTCTCTCTCTCTCTCTCTCTCTCTCTCTCTCTCTGTTTCCTCTCCATTTTCCTCATTTTTCCTCATTTTTTCCTGTTTCCTGACTCACTACCACATTTTTTTTGTTTATTTAGCCTCAAACTTTATTATTATTATTATTATTATTATTATTATTATTATTATTATTATTATTATTATTATTATTATTATTATTATTATTATTATTATTATTATTTCCCTTGCTTGGCTAATGCGTTTCCACTTTTTTTTTTAATTCGCTGTTCCCAGAAATTGTGTATATGTTGGTTGGCTGATATGTTGGTTGGTTATTTATTTTCTTTTCTTGCTGTTTTTATAATGAGGCTAAAACATGTTCATTTCCTGTTGTTATTCCATTAGTGGCAAAAAAAAAAAAAAGTCCTCCATTCCATTGTGATTTTTTCTTCTTTCATCTTTTATGCATTCGTTTCTTTCCTCCTTCTTTCATCCTTTTTTTCCTTCCTTCTCTATTTGTACACATTCATTTATCTTCATTTTCTTCACTTCTCATTTTATTTGCCGTGATAGGATTTTTTTTTCCTTGACAGCATTTCCTTCTTTTATTCATTCTTGTATAATTCATTTTTTCTCCTCTTTTTGTCTTTATTAATTTGCACACTAATTCTTCATCTTCATTTTCTTCGCTTCTCATTTATTTGCCGTGATGGTATTTTTTTCCCTGTCACCACTTCCTTCTTTTATTCATTCTTATATAATTCATTTTTTTTTCTTCTCTTCGTCCTTATCCATTTGCACAAGTACTCTTTATCATCATTTTCTTCACTTCTCATTTATTTGCATGTGACAGTATTTTTTTTTTTGTTAGATTTATTCACTTCATTCATTCTTTCATCAGTTCATTTCTCTCTCCTCTAATTTATTCATTCATTCACTTCTTTACTAATTCTTCATCATCATTTTTTTCAATTCTCATTTATTTGCCTGACAGTATATTTTTTTTCCGTTAGATTTATTCACTTTATTCATCCACTCTTATCAGTTCATTTCTCTCGCCTCTAATTTATTCATTCATTCACTTCTTTCCTCATTTCGTCTTTTTACTCACCATCACATTTACCCATCATCTCTCTCTTCTCTTTATCTTCTCTTTACTCATAATACCATTCCTTCTATCTCCATTTACTCATTTCGTTCATCCGTTTTCTCATTCTACTTTATTCACTTCCTTCTGTCTCTTCCTATCCTAACATCTCTTTTTTTTTTTTTTTTCTTTCCTCTTTATTTGTTTTGGTGATCATTTTCTTTTCTGGCAATACTGAACTCACTCGTATTTCACTTATTCACTTATTACACCATTCTCTTCTATTTCGTTTCTTCCTTCTTTCCTTAATTAACACTATACTCTCATTTATTTCGTTTATGTTGTTCACTTGTTTTTCATTTACATTTTTCTCCATTTTCTTCTTTCATCCTTTTGTTCATTCTTTTACTTTATCACTTTATTCATTCTTTATTCATTTTTACGCATTCATTTACTCCTTTTCCTCTATCTTTTCATTCATTCTTTACTTATTCTTTTCCTTCATCTCTTTCTCTCCACTTGTTTCCTTTATCGTTCATTCATTTCAGTTATTCAGTCCGTTTTTATAATTATCTTTCCATTACGTCTCTATCTCTCTCTTCTTGTTCTCCTCTTTCTTCTCTTCTTTTCTTTCTCTTCACTTATTCGCTTCCTTCTCTCTTCGTGTCCCATTTATCACTTCTTTCATGTCTACCAGAATTTTTTTTTTTAGTATCTTCCAAAATTTTAAGTTCGTATTCAAATTCGCTCCTTTCTTCCTTTTTTTTTTTTGAGTTTCCGCTTTCTCAGTTTTGCGTCATAATTCGATTTTTTGTTTGTTTTATTTTCATTCCTTTTCAGCACAAACACTTTTACTCAAACAGGATTAATTGCTTTCTAGTTTTTTTTTTATTTATTTCTTATTTTTTACTTTCATCAGCGACTTTTAATTTTCATGGATTATAAGTTCGCCATTTTTTCCACATTTTATCATTATTTTATTTTCCACGTAAATTTCGGACATTCATCTTTACCGTAATCGCTTTTTTTATTTCTTTATCGTTTATATTTACTTTCATCTGAGACTTTTATTTTCTTTGGTTCTATAAGTTCGCCAGTTTTTCCACATTTCATTATCTTTTATTTTTATTTTATACGTGATTGCTGGACATTTTTTATTTTTTTTCATTCCTCGGGCACAAAGTTCGTTCGTGCACACCTTCCGGTTCACTGTTTCAGGGTTCGAATCCGTCTCTCGGAACTCTGACTAGTCACTCACTCGGAAGATTAAGTATTTGGTCAGTTTCTCTGTTTTTCATTTATCACTTTTTCTTTTTTTATTTCTTTTCACTATTCATCACCTTTTCGTTCCTTCATTCATCAGTTTTTCTAATTCATTTTCCTCATTCATCAATTTTCTTTCTTTCATCATTCACTACTTTTTTTTCCTCTTCATTGCTTCATTTCTCACCCTTTCTCTTATTACTCTTCATCCAGTTTTCTTCTCATTTCCTTTTTTCATTCCTTTTCACCATTTCTTCTATTTCCTTCTTATACCTTTTCATCTTTCCTTCTCAATCATTATTCCATCTTATGTTTCCTTTTCATTTTTCCTTCTCATTCCATCATTCTCATTTCATTGTTTCTTTTCATTCCTTTTCATCATTACTTCTCTTTCCTTTGCATTCCTTTTCTGTTCCTTTTTATCTTTCCTTCTCAATCATCATTCCATCTTATGTTTCCTTTTCATTTTTCCTTCTCATTCCTTTCCATCATTTTCATTTCATTGTTTCTTTTCATTCATCATTTTCTCTTTCCTTTGCATTCCTTTTCTGTTTCTTTTCACCTTCTCTGCTTTCCTCTTTTCCTCACAGCTTCGCCAGTTTCGCGGTTCACTGT
Organism: Eriocheir sinensis; assembly: GCF_024679095.1. Lineage (NCBI taxonomy): Eukaryota > Metazoa > Arthropoda > Malacostraca > Decapoda > Varunidae > Eriocheir > Eriocheir sinensis. Next base: position 5,726,845 of record NC_066558.1, read on the forward strand.
TTCATGATCCGTGATTCGCGTTTCGGAGGGTAACGAACGAAGCCTCGACTCGCCGCCACCGAGAGTGTATAAAACAACAGCGAGGGGCAGCGCGGGACACACACACGCACGCACGCGCACACACCGACACGAGAGGGACACGACAGGACAGAAGTGAGGGGAACGCCGCCCCCGCCGCCCCCGCCGCCGCCGCCGCTGCTTCAGACGGGCGGGGGTCGATCGGGGCTTCGGAGCGGCTCACGAAGCGGATTCAGAATGTCAACTTGGAATCAGTTTATTATATATACTTTTATTTATTTATTTATTTATGTTATGTTATGTTACAGTGACGTCCACACTACGGTGCAAAAAGCCTGCCAGCCACACACACACACACACACACACACACAGCCTCGTGCACACACCTACACAGACATACACAGACACACAGACGTACACACCCACGCCGTCACGTACAGCGTCGTCAGTCTGCCCGGCCACTTGAGCACCGCCGCGGCGCCCGCACACTGGCCCGACCTGGCTCTGACCTGGCCCTCAGTGGCCCTGACCTGGCTCTCAGTGGCCCTGACCTGGCCCTCACCGCGGCCCCAGCCTGGCCCCGGCCCCGCCTTGTTCCTAGTCCACGCCCCAGCAGAGGCCCTCAGCCTGGGCGTGGCCGCGGCAGGGGCTGGCGGGGCACAGGCCTGGCGAGGGGCTGGCGGCGGGCTAGCAGGCGGGTCATATGCGCCCCGGGCTGAGGGGGCTGCCGGCGCGGCCGCCGTCGGCCGAGTCGCAGATGGTGACGGTCTTCTTGGCGCGTGTGGTCAGCATGGGCGTGTGCGTGGGCGTGTTGGCGGCGGGCGGCAGCGTGGGCGGCGGCACGGGCTTAAGGGTGGGCGCCTCCTTCCTGAGGGTGCCGTAGGGCGGCTCCACCTTGTCCTTGGCGGGCGAGGCGGGGGAGGCCAGCGGGCTGCTGCAGGGCGGCCCGCCGCCGCTGTTGGGCGTCAGGTATTTGTCCTCGTCGGGCGTGGGCGTCACTTTGTAGATGGTGTTGGCCAGGCCGTGGTTGTGGCGCGCGTGGCCGCCCGTGTGGTTGGCCAGCATGCCGCCGCCGCCGCCGCCTCCACAGCCGCCGGCCAGGCAGGGCGGCGGCATCTTCCCGCCGGCGCCGCGCGGGATGCTCCCCCCGCCGCCGCCGCCGTAGTTGAAGAGCGCCACGGGCTCCACGTGTCAGGTATCGTCCAGGTGGAAGCGGTGGGTGCCGCCGCCGCCGGGAGGAGCGGGGCCCATGAGGGAGGCCATGCGGCGGCCCAGGCCGTAGCCGCGGCTCGTCATCTGCTCCTGCATCAGGTTGAAGCAGGTAGCGATGAGCGCCATGCCCACCAGCAGGTAGAGCGCCGCTCCCAGCAGCGCCACCTGCACGCCCGTGGCCCCGGCGGGCGTGACGGCGGGCGCCAGGTCGCCGAAGCCGATGGTGGTGAGCGACGAGAAGCAGAAGTAGACGGCGTGCAGGAAGGACCAGTGGTGGGCGCGCGCGAACACCGCCGCGCCGCCGCAGATGTACGTCACCATCAGCAGCAGGCACAGCGTCACGGGCACGGCGCCGCCCTCGCCGCCCTCGCCCTCGCTGCTCTCGCTGTCCGCCGCGTCGCTGCCCCACTTACGCTGAAAGGCAAGATGGACACCTCAGGTACTGTGTGTGTGTGTGTGTGTGTGTGTGTTCATCCTTCACCGGTCACTTTGTTCCTCTCACCATCAATTAGTGTATTCACCCGGGCTGCCTCCAATCCTCCATCCCTTCCCTCCCTTCCCTTCCCTCCTTCCCTCCCTCCCTTCCTCTCATTCACTACTCTTCCTCTCCCCTCTCCCATTACTCTTCGTTTAACTTGCTTTTTTCTCTTTCCTCCTCCCTCTCCCTTCCTCATTCATCTTCTCTCTTTCCTCCCTCTTCCCCCTCTCTCTCCCCTCCTCCTTTCCCAATCCTCACTTTTACACTCCCTTTCCTCTCCTCTCTCTCCTCTCTTCATCTTTCTATCTCTTTTCCTCTATTCTTTCTGTATTTTCTTTTCCCACTGTCTTACCTCCTTCCTTCCTTCCTTCCCTTCCCTCTCCCCTCTCTGTAACCTCCTCACACTCACCTCCCCTCCACCTTCCCTCCCTTTGTTTTCCCTCCTGTTCTTCCTTTTCCTCTATCTTCTTTTTCTTCTCTCTCCTTCTTCCATACTTTCTTCCTTCCCTTCCTTTACCCCTTCTCTTCTCTCCCTACCTTCTTCCTTTTTCACTCTTCTCTCCCTCTTTTGATTTCTTCTTCTATTCCTCTTTTTCCCTCTTCCTCTCCCCTCTCTTTTCCTCTCCTTTCCCCCTTTCCTTACCTCTTCCTCCTTTCCTCCCTTCTCTCTTTTCCTTCCCTTCTTCCCTTATCCCTCCTCCCCTTCTCCCTAACTTTACCTCCCCCTTCCTTTCCTCCCTTACTCCTCTTCCCCTTACCTCTCCTCCCCTTCCTTCATCCCTTCCTCCCCTCCCCCCTTCCTTCTCCTCCTCCTCCCTCTTCCCCCTCCCCTTACCTTGCTGGGGGGGTCCACGTTGGTGTAGGGCGTGGGTGTGTGGGGGTTCGGGCGTGGGGGTGGCGGGCGGCGGCGGCGGCGGCGGCGACACCTGCAGAGCCGCCACCACACCCACTTGAGGGCGCGGGACAGAAGGTCACCTGTGGGGGGTAGGGGCAGGTGAGACGGTGTTTGTTTGTTTGTTTGTTTGCCTATGTTTGTTTACCTATGTGTTTTTTGTTTGTTTTCCTGAGTGTTTTTATTTGTTTCCCCGTTTTGTTTGTTTATTTTTTTATGTTTGTTTGTTTGTGTGTTTGTTTACTTGGTTGTTTGTTTACTTGTTTGTGTACCTGTATTTGTTTACCTTTGTGTTTTTTTGTTTGTTTTCCTGAGTGTTTTTATTTGTTTGTTTTCCCGGTTTTGTTTGTTTGTTTTTAACCTGTGCTTGTATGTATGTTTGTTTGTTTACCTATGTTTGTTTACCTGTGTTTTTTTTTTGTTTTCCTGAGTGTTTTTATTTGTTTGTTTTCCCGGTTTTTGTTTGTTTATTTTTTACCCTTTGTTTGTTTGTTTACCTGTGTTTGTTTACCTGTTTTTTTTTTCGTGTTTTTATTTCTTTGTTTTCCCGGCTTTGTTTATTTTTTACTCGTGTTTGTTTGTGTGGGTTTGTTTACTTGGTTGTTTGTGTGTTTGTGTGTTTGATTAGTTATTCTTTTTTGCTTTCTTTTTTTCATGTATTGGTTTTGCTTACTTGTTTGTTTACCTGTGTTATTCTTTTTGTTTATTATTGTTCTTTTTGTTTATTCATCTTTCTTTGTTTATTTCGTTGTCTATTTCTTACTTTCGCTTCTTCTTCCTTTCTTTCTTTCTTTCTTTCTTTCTTTCTTTCTTCTCTTTCGTGTTTGTTTATGTTTGTTTTTACTTGTATGTTTATGTGTGTGTGTGTGTGTGTGTGTTTATCACCTGGTGGAAAGTAAGACAAACAAGACAGGTGAGCTATGTTTGTTTGTTAATTCGTCTGTTCGTGTTTGTTTGTTTTCCTTTCTCATGCAAGGTAAAATCTCACCTGGATGTAGGAGTTAATTACAGCCAGGTGTTTTAATTTTGAGGGAAAAATCACTTATCTTCGTTAAATTTTTATTCTACTATTTTTCAAACTTAGTACTGGTTAGGGAGGAAGGCGGGGGAAGGAGGAGGAGGAGTGAGGGAAGAGGTAAGGAAAAAAAAGGGAGGGAAATGAGGGAGGGGAAGAAAGGAAGGAGAAGGTGAAGGAGGAAAGAAAAGGTGAGGGAAGGAAGGAAGGAAAAGATGAAGAGGAAAGGGAAGAGGAGAAGAAAGGGAGGGAGGAGAAAAAATAGAATAGAAGAGAGGAAAAGGAAAAGGAGGGAAGAAGAAGGGAGCTACAGAGGAGATAGGAGAGAATAGTATAGGAGAAGAAAGAGAGGAGAAGAAAGGGGATAGAGAAGAGATATGAAGAAAGGAGGAGGAAAAGAGAGGAAAAGAGAAAAGTAGGGAAAGGAAAGAAAGTGAACGAAAAAAATAAAGAAGACAAGGAGAGAGGAGAGGAGAGGACGTAAGAAAGGAGAAAGAAGATAAAGAAAGGGAATAGAAGGAAATGGAGGAGAAGGGGGCGGAGGAAAGGGGAAAGAAAGTGAAGAAAGAAAAGAAAAGAATGGAATGGAGAAGGAAGAAGGGGGAGAAGGAGATAATAAAGGAGGAATAAGATGAAAAAGAATAAAAAAATGAAAGAAAAGGAAGATAATGAAGAGGATGTAAGGAAGGGAGGAAAAAGTGAACGAAGGAAAGGAGAGAGAGGAGGAAGGGAATGGAAGAGGAGGAGGAGAAGGGCAGGATGAAGAAGGGAATAGAGGAGAAGGAAGAGAAGGGGGCGGAGGGAAGGGGAAAGAAAGAAAGTGAAGAAAGGAAATAAAGAAGGGAATGAAGGAGAGGAAAGAGGACGTAAGGAAGAGGGAAGAAGGTGAAAGAGGGGAAGAGAAGAAGGGAGGAAGAGGGGGAGAGGAACGCAATGAAAGGGTAGAAGAAGGAAGGAAAGGAAAGGAAAGGAGAGAGAGGAGGAAGGGAGGATGGGGATAGAGGAGGAGGAGGAGGAGGAGGAGGATAAGGTTCACCTGGAAAAAATGCTTAATTAAGGACAGGTACGAGAGGAATGAAAGGACCTACATATTTTGTCCTCATTTTCCTCTTTTTTGTCATACTTTCCTTCACTTTTTTCCCTTTTCTGCTTCTCGTGTTTCTTAGTTTTTTTTTGTTAACTCGCTTTTTTTTCTCAACGCAATTTTTTTTCTTCATATTTTCCTTCCTTTTCCCTTTATGTTATTTCCACTTTTCCTTTTTCCCTTTTCCTTGTTTTCCTTTTCCTTTTTCCCTTTTCCTTGTTTTCCTTTTCCTTTTTCCCTTTTCCTGTTTTCCTTTTCCTTTTTTCCGCATTCCTTTTCCCTTTATGTTATTTCCCCTTTTCCTTTTTTCCCTTTTCCTTGTTTTCCTTTTCCTTTTTCCCTTTTCCTGTTTTCCTTTTCCTTTTTCCGCATTCCGTTTTTCCTTTTCCTCTTATATTTTTTCCTGTATTCCTTTCCCTATTTTATTCTTCCTCTTTTTTCCTTTTCTCTTTAATTTCCTGATCATATTTTTCCTTTTTTTCATTTCCCTTATTATTATTTCCTCTTTCCCTTTCCCTATTTCACTTTCCCTCTTTTTCCTATACTTTTTTCCTTTCCTTATCATATTTTTCCCTTTTTTCCTTTTCCTTTTATATTTTTTCCTTGTTTTTATCTTCCTTTTTCCTTTTTTTTTTTTTTACTTTAGAAGCTTCCAATATTGTAGCTACTCTCTCTCTCTCTCTCTCTCTCTCTCTCTCTCTCTCTCTCTCTCTCTCTCTCTCTCTCTCTCTCTATTATCTATGCTCTTCACAGTACATAAACACACACACACAAACACACACACACACACACACAGAGAGAGAGAGTCAACATGGCCGTCATTGAAGCGTCGTACGTAGGCAAAAGAACCACAGAAAACCCTACTCTTTAAGGGGGACTGTCTCGCGTGGGTGAATAGGGGGTGTTTGAACTAAATGGTGGTCTCTCTCTCTCTCTCTCTCTCTCTCTCTCTCTCTCTCTCTCTCTCTCTCTCTCTCTCTCTCATCATTTCATCTTTTCCACTTTTTTCCTTTTAATTTACGTTTTTCCTTCTTTTCTTCCTTTCTGTTTTCTTTTTTTTTAGTTTCCTTTCTCTCTCTCTCTCTCTCTCTCTCTCTCTCTCTCTCTCTCTCTCTCTCTCTCTCTCTCTCTCTCTCTCTCTCATCTCCTTTTCCAGAGTTTTCTCCTTTTCATTTACTTTTTTTCATCCTTCTTTTCCTTTTCCGCTTTTTTTTTCTTTAGTTTTCTCTCCAGTTTGCTCCTTACATCTCTCTCTCTCTCTCTCTCTCTCTCTCTCTCTCTCTCTCTCTCTCTCTCTCTCTCTCTCTCTCTCGTAGTGCCAGTAATGAAGAAAATACGATTGACACCTTCTTTCACTTTCTTCCTCCTCCTCCTCCTCCTCTTCCTTCTTCTTTTCCCTGCACAAGTAAAGTAGCAACTCTCCTCTTCCTCCTCCTCCTCCTCTGATAACTGAACGTCTTATCAACGGGATCACATTTCAGTCTCAAGGCGAGAGGAGAGAGAGAAAGAGAGGGAGAAAGTCATAGGTTTCAATACTAGACTTCCAAAGTGACAAGGGAGCATCGCAGAGACGTGGATAGAAGGGATTTATAAAGGGTTTGGATTCTAAGTGATGAGGTGTGTGAGGGGAGGAGGGGGGGGGAGGGTGAAGGTGGTTGGGGTCAGATTCCTTCTCTTATTCAGCCCCGTTCACACTGTGCCAACTCTGGGCCAAGACAACCCAGCGACTTCTGCATTTGACAAGTCGGCTCCCACGCTCCAAGAATTTTTTGGCGTCTTGGTGTCGGCTACCATGACTGCCGACTGTCTGGGACATTCGGCCAACTTTTTGGCAGCATGTCTGCGACATGCTGCCGACTAGTCTCAAGACGAGTCTCAACGGTCAGTTTTTGAAATGGCGCCATGTCTACGACGACCACGAATCTGCCGACCGATTGGCCGACAGTCTTGACGGTCTTGACGACAGTCTTCCAGATTGTCTGTCGACTGGTTGGCCGACTAGCTGGCCGACAGTTGCCAAAGAGTTGGCCGACGGTCTTCCTGACGGTCTTCGCGACTGTCTTGGCGACTGTCTTGGCGGCAGCCTTGCCGTTCCTTAAAATACGGAATCGCTCGGTATTCGATAATGAAATGTATCGGTCCGTTTTGAACCAACACGGAGCGGCATTTGTTCCGTACGGTATTTTGTTATCTGAATGGTCAAGCAGAAAAAATTCAGTATCTTAAAATTGTAGTGAGCGCATTTTTCGGTTAATCACAAAACCAACCCGTAAAATTTGTCAAAGGTTCGTCCTAAAATACGTGTAAAATACGCGACGTAACGTCCCTCCCCCTCCCTCCTGCCCCCACCAGCGGCGTGCTGCGGCTGTCACTCATGGCATGCTCGAGAAATTTTTGGGTTGCCGCCCGTTCCTTTAAATATGGATCCATTCTGTGTTTTCTTTTCCTTCTTTTAATTCTCCTTCCCTTTGTTTAATTTCATTTCCTTTTTCCTTTCTCTGTTTTTCCTTTCGTTTCTCCACACCTTTTCCTTCTCCTTTTTTTTTTACATTTTTGCTTCTTTTTATTTTACTTTCTCTCGTTTCTTTGCCCTTTCATTTTTTCTTCCTTTCGTTTTCTTTCCCTTCGTTTCTTTTTCCTAGTGGTCTGGATATCTATGTGAATCTATGTAGGCCTCGCGAGTTTCCAGGTTAGGCCGCCAGGTGTGAGGCGTGGGAACATTACCTTGATTAATCCCCAGGTATGCCCCGACAGGTAAGGCGATGAAGAAAAGCCGGAATATACAAAGAAGATGAATTTGACTACCAGAACGGAGGACGGAGAAAGATGCGAGGATGGAGAGGAGAGGAGAGGGGAGGAGAGAAAAGAAAAGAAAAGGAAAGGAAAGGAAAGGAAAGGAAAACGTGAGGATGAAGAAAAGCTGAAATATGCGTAGAAGGGGAGAAAAAGAAAGGAAGGAGAGAGAGAAGGAGAGGATGAAGGAAGGGGGAAAAGGTGGAGGAAGAAAATATAAAAAATGTGAATAGAGGAAAAGGGTGGTAAGGAAGAAAAGAAATGGAAGAGAGAAGAGAGGAAGAAGGAGAGGAAGGAAGGGAAGGAAAGGAGAGGGAAGGAAAAAAAGGGGTATTGATGAAGAAAGAGATGGATAGAGCGGAAGGAAAGTGAAGAAAGGAAGGAAAGGATAGGAAGAGAGAAGTGAAGAAAGAGAAGAAAAGAAGGAATGGCGATAAAGAAAAAAAACAAGAATATGCGAAGATGAGTAGATCGGAAGAAAGAAGTAAAGAAGAAAGGAGGGAAAGGAAAGGAAACGAGAAAAAGTGAAGAAAGAAAGGAAGGAAAGGAAGGGAAAAGAGAAGAAGTGAAGAAAGAAAGGAGGGAAAGGAAGGGAAAAGAGAAAAGTGAAGAAAGAAAGGAAGGAAAGGAAGGGAAAAGAGAAAACATGAAGAAAGAAAGGAAGGAAAGGAAGGGAAAAGAGAAGAAGTGTAAAAAGAAAGGAAGGAAAGTAAAGGAAAAAAGAAGAAAGAAAAGAAGAGAAAAGAGAAGAAAGAAAGGAAGGAAAGGAAGGGAAAAGAGAAGACAGAAAGGAAGGCAAAAGAGAAGAAAGAAAGGCGGGAAAGGAAGGGAAAAGAGAAGAAAGAAAGGAAGGAAAAGAGAACAAGTGAAGAAAGAAAGGAAGGGAAAAGAGAAGCGAAGAAAGAAAGGAAGAAAAGGAAGAAGCGGAGATGAAGAAAAACGAGAATGTGTGGAGATAAGTTTCACCAATAAATCGAATAGAAGAGAGGAAGAAAGATAGAAAAAAAGGAGGAGGAGGAGAAAGGAGGGAAAGGGATGGAAGGAGCAGAGAAGGGAAGAGAGAAGGAACGAAGGAAGGAAGGAAGAAAGGTTAGAAAGGAAAATGGAAGTGGGGAAAGAAAGGGAGGGAAATAGGGGAAGGAGAGATAGATGGAAGGGAAGGAGGTAAGGAAGGAAGGGAAAGTAAGAAGAGAGGAGGGATAGAGAGGAAAGAAGGAGAGAGAGAGGGAGGTAGGGAAAGAAGAGGCGAAAGGAATGAAGATAAATGGATAAAGTAAAAGAAAAGGAGGAAATAAGAAAGGAGGAAGAAAGAAATGAGAGAAGAAGAGTCAGAAAGAAAGAAAATATGTAAATGGAGGAAGAAAAGAGAAACAGGAAAGAAGATGAATGAATGAAATAAAAGTTAAGGATAAAATTAATTAAAAGGAAGAGAAAGAAGTAGATAAAAAAGTGAAGAAGAATAAATAAATAAAGAAGAAAGAAGGAAAAACAGAAAGAAAGAAAGTAGAAAAAAAGAAGAAAAGGAAGAAAGGAAAGAAGAAAAGAAGAAAATGTACAAAAGAAAATAACAGACAAAGAAAGATAAAGAAGAGGAAGAAAGGAGAGACAAGATGAAGGAAGACAAATAGACAGAAGAAGACAAAAGAAAGATGGACGAAGGAAGAAAAGAAGACAAGTAGGTGAAGAAGTTGAAAAGTGAAGGAAAGAAACGAGAGAAAGGGAGATAGATGGAAAAGAAAAGTTAAGAGAGAGAGAGAGAGAGAGAGAGAGAGAGAGAGAAACACTGATAAAAGAAGGGGATAAAGAGCGAAAATAAGAAATACAAACAGATTTAATAAAGATTAGGAACGAAAGGGAAAAAAAAAATAAAGAAAATAAAAAATAAGGAAGTAAAACAAATAAAAGTGAGAGAAAAGAAGATAAAGTAAACAGATAAAAATGATGAATAAAAGGAAGCGAGAGAGAGAGAGAGAGAGAGAGATAATAGAAGGAAAGGGATAAGAGAAAGGAGGGAAGGGGAAACAATGGAGAGAAGGGATGGAGAAAGAAAAGAGAAAAAGAGAGATGGGAAGGAGAATGGATGAGGAGGAGGGAAGGGAAGAAAGAAGAGAGAGATGGATGAGGGAAGAAGTGAGGACTGGAGGAAGGGAGGGAGGGAGAGAGGAAAAAAGAGGGAAGAAAAATGGAAGGGTATAGAGAAAGGGAGATGAAGAGGGAGGGATAAAAGATAGAGAGGGAGAGACAGAGAGAAGTAGGAGAAGAAGAAAAGTAGGAAAAGAAGGAGAGAGTAAGGAAAGGAGAAAAGGGAGAGAGGTAAAGAAAGAGGAAGGCAGGAAGAAAGGGAGATAGGAAGGATAGGGAGAGGAGAGAGAAGATAGGAAGAAAAGGGAGAATGAAAGCCAGGGAGAGAGAGAAGGGAAAGGGAGGAAGAAAAGGGAGAAAGAAAGGAAGAGAGGAAAGGAAGGAAGGGATAAATATAGACATGGGGAAAGAGGAAGAAAGGAGGAAAGGAAGGAAAGGAAGGAAGGGAGGGAGAGAGAAGAAGGGAGGGAGTGAGGGGGAGAAAAGGGAGAAGGGGAAAGGAGGAAAAAAAGGTAGAAAGAAAGGAAGGAAGGGATAAATATAGACATGGGGAAAGAGGAAGAAAGGAGGAAAGGAAGGAAAGGAGGGAGGGAGAGAGAAGAAGGGAGGGAGAGATGGGGAGAAAAGGGAGAAGGAAAAGGAAGGAAAAAAGTTAGAAAAGAAAGGAAGGGAGGGATAAAAAGAGAGATGGGGAAAGAGAAAGAAAGGAGGAAAGGAAGGAAAGGAAGGGAAGAAAGAAAGGGAGGGAGGGAGAGAGAAGAAGGGAGGGAGAGAGGGAGAGAAAAGGGAGAGGGGAAAGGGAGGAAGAAAAGGTAGAAAGAAAGGAAGGGAGGGATAAAAAGAGAGAAGGGGAAAGAGGAAGAAAGAAGGAAAGGAAGGAAAGGAAGGAAGGGAGGGAGGGAGAGAGAAGGAAGGGAGAGAAAAGGGAGAAGGGAAAGGGAGAATAAAAAGGTAGAAAGAAAGGAAGGGAGGGAAAAATATAGAGATGGGGAAAGAGGAAGAAAGAAGGAAAGGAAGGAAGGGAGGAAGAGAGAAGAAGGGAGGGAGAGAGAAAGGGAGAAAAAGGGGGAGAGGGCTCATATAAAAAATAAAATTGCTCCCCATAAATTCAGGGCGATAAAGGGAAGCTAATAACGGCGAGGAACGGACGATAAAAAAAGGAAAAAAAGAGAAAAGGAAAAAAGAGAAATAAAGAGAAATAAAGAAAATAAAAAGTGAATGTTATGTGAAAAAAATAAATAAAGAAAAAAAGTGGAAATAAAGAGAAATAAAGAAAATAAAAAGTGAATGTTATGTGAAAAAAATAAAGAAAGAAAAAAAGAGAAATAAAGAGAAATAAAGAAATAAAAAAGTGAATGTTATGTGAAAAAAAAATAAAGAAAAAAATGTGGAAATAAAGAGAAATAAAGAAAATAAGAATTGGATGTCATGTGAAAAAAAAGAAATAAAGAAAAAATGTGGAAATAAAGAGAAATAAAGAAAATAAGAATTGGATGTCATGTGAAAAAAAAGAAATAAAGAAAAAATGTGGAAATAAAGAGAAATAAAGAAAATAAGAAATGGATGTCATGTGAAAAAAAAGAAATAAAGAAAAAAAAGTGGAAATAAAGAAAAATAAAGAAAATAAGAATTGGATGTTATGTGAAAAAAAAGAAATAAAGAAAAAAGTGGAAATAAAGAGAAATAAAGAAAATAAGAAATGGATGTTATGTGAAAAAAAAGTGGAAATAAAGAGAAATAAAGAAAATAAGAAATGGATGTTATGTGAAAAAAAAGTGGAAATAAAGAGAAATAAAGAAAATAAGAAATGGATGTTATGTGAAAAAAAAGAAATAAAGAAAAAAAGAGAAATAAAGAGAAATAAAGAAATAAAAAAGTGGATGTCAAGTGAAAAAAATAAATAAAGAAAAAAGTGTAAATAAAGAGAAATAAAGAAAATAAGAAATGGATGTTATGTGAAAAAAAAGAAATAAAGAAAAAAAAGTGGAAATAAAGAAAAATAAAGAAAATAAGAAGTGGATGTCATGTGAAAAAAAAAGAAATAAAGAAAAAAATGTGGAAATAAAGAAAAATAAGAGACGACGTTATGTGAGTAAATATGAAGAAAAGAAGAAGAAAAAGAAGTAAGAGGAAATAAAGAAATAAAAATTGGGTGAATATTATGTGAAAAAAAAGAAAAAGAAAAGAAAGAAAAGTAAAAAAATGAAAGAAAAAAAGACGCTTTGTAAGAAAAAAAAAGAAAAAAAAGAAGAAAGAAAAAGATGAACGTTATGTAAGAAAAAAGAAAAAAAAACGAAAAAAATGAAGAAAAGAAATATAAAAGAATGTTATGCGAATGAAACGAAATAAAAAGAAGAAAAGAAAAAGGTGATAAAATGAAGGAACACAAAAAATAATAATGAATAAATAAATAAATGAAAAGATAATTAGCAAACGAAAAAAAAAGAAAGCATAATAATAATAAAATAGAACATACATACATACATATACATACATACATACATACATACATACACACATACACACATACATACATACATACATACAGACAGACAGACAGACAGACATATTCATACATACATACATACATACACACATACACACATACATACATACATACATACATACATACATACAGACAGACAGACATATTCATACATACATACATACATACATACACACATACACACACATACATACATACATACAGACAGACAGACAGACAGGACAAGCTCACGCCTATAAAAAGGGATATATTTGATTTTTAAGAGTTGGTGAAGGAAAAAAAAATACGCTGAGTAAATGCCAGGAAGAGGAGGCGGAAGGAAAAAGAAACGAGGGGAAAAAGCGAAAGGAAGAAGAAATGAAATGAAAGAAAATAAACAGAAGGAAGTAAAGGGAAAAAACGGAAAGGAACAGTAAAAAGTAGGCGCGCAAAGTATAAGTGTGGGGATAAAAAAAATATATGAATGTGTAAAAAATATGAAAATGTGTTCAGAATATATAAGTATGAGTTTGAAAATTGTAGTATAAATATAATCAGTAAATAAATATATGAGTTTAAAAAATATAACTAAAAAAATCAACACTAAACTTAACAACATACGGTAGTAAGGTAGGCGGTGGCTGAGTGGTTAGCGTGCTGGGCTCACATTCACCACGCCATGGACAACGTCGGTTCGATTCCCCTCGCTACCACCTGGGATTTTTCAGTCACCGCCGAGTGGCCTAAGACTACCCACATACTGTCCAAAAGACCACCTATTAACCTGCGGGCGGGGCTGGGGCGGCGTTATTTCCCCGGGGGAGTATAGGGAGGGGGTACTCGTTGCATGAGGCCCAGGGAGTGTATACGTGAGGCCGCTGCCCCGTCCATAGGTAAGATATTTTGAGCTTGATGGTTCAGTGTTTGCGGTGCACGGTCCGGCGGGCTCCTCTGCGGCAGGTGACCCGTGCAATCTGCGTGTCGTGCCTCCCCGGGGAGCGTGGAGGCGGTAACGAGACCAGGATTACAAATGCGTGAGGCTGCCGAGCCGTAATCAAACATTCCCGCTGGAACCCTGAAATTCGCCGATGAGAAGAAATCCCCTCTGGCTGAAACCCCTGACAACAACAACAACAACAACAACAACAACAACAGCAGCAGCAATAACAATAGTCGTCATCATCACCATCATCATCATCAGCTCGTGGGGGTCAAATCTAAGGCCGCGTAAGATTTTAAGTGCCAGCCCGGGTCTCGCGTAACTTCGGTGCTTCGGCGGCACCAAAAATTATAAATGGAAATGTGCCCGTGCCTCCCTATTCCCCCCCCCCCCTCGCTGCTCCCCTACCCTGCCCCCCACCGCCGCCCCCCTCTTTAAAACCTTCCCACTCCCCCTTTCTCTGCCCCCTTTTAATCTCTTCCTTTCGTTTTCGTTTCGTTTCCTTTCCTTTCCTCTTCTTTCCTTCCTTTCCCTTTCTCCCTTTTTCTCCTTTTCCTCCCTTTCCTTTCCTTTCTTTTTGTTTCCTTTCCTTTCCTTTTCTTTCCTTCCTTTCCCTTTCTCCCTTTTTCCCCTTTTCCTCTCTTCCTTTCCTTTCCTTTTTTGTTTCCTTTCCTTTCCTCCCCTTTAGCCCCCCAGCCCCCCTTCCCTCTACCCCTCCCCCCCTTACTCCCCCTCCTCCCTCTCCTCCCTTTTAACTTTCCCCCCTCCTTCTTTTCCCCTACACTCTTTTCCTTTCCTTTCCTTAATTTCTCTCCAATCCTTTCTTTCCTTTATTTTCCATTCCCCCTTTCCTCTTCCTCCCTTTTTTTCCCTCCCTTCACTCTCTCTCCTTTCCCTTTCTCTCTCTCTTTCCTCCCTTACTCCGATTCCTTTCCTCCCTTTCCTTTCTCTCTCCTGTCTTCTCCTTTCTCCTTTCACTCTCTCCCCTTTTCCTTCCTTCCTTTCTCTCCCTCTCTTTCATTTCCTTTCTTTATTTCCTTCCTTTCCTTCACTTCCCTCTCCCTCCTCTTTCCTCCCTTTGCTCTCTCTCCCACTTTCTCTCCTACTTTTCCCTTCTCCCCCTCCCTCCCCTCTCTCTCTCTCTCCCTTTCCTTTCCTCTCCCCGCTCCTCCTCCCCCCTCCCCCCCCACCTCTTTAGTCCACCAATAAAGGCATAAATGAAAATGTGTGTATCGGGGTCACGCACTTCTTATTATTTTTGTTTTTGTTTTCTTTCCTTCTCCTTAATAACCTACCTTTCTTTCTTGGCGTCGTTTGTGTCCTTTTTGTTTTTGTTTTCGGTGTGGCTTCTTTTTTTTTCTTTTTTTTTGGGTTGGATTTTTTTTGGGGGTGAAGTTTTTAGGAGTGGCGTAAATTTTGTTGTGGGTCATTTTTAGGGGGTATTTTTTTGGGGTGAAGTTTTTAGGAGTGGGGTAAATTTTTTGGGGGTATTTTTAGGGGGTATTTTTTGGGGGTGAAGATTTTAGGAGTGGGGTAAATTTTTTTGTGGGTATTTTTAGGGGGTATTTTTTGGGGGTGAAGATTTTAGGAGTGGGGTAAATTTTTTTGTGGGTATTTTTAGGGGGTATTTTTTGGGGGTGAAGATTTTAGGAGTGGGGTAAATTTTTTTGTGGGTATTTTAGGGGATTTTTGGGGTGAAGATTTTAGAGTAGTAAATTTTTTGTGGGTATTTTTAGGGGGTATTTTTTGGGGGTGAAGATTTTAGGAGTAGGGTAAATTTTTTTGTGGGTATTTTTAGGGGGTATTTTTTTGGGGGGTTAAGTTTTTAGGAGTGGGGTAAATTTTTTTGTGGGTATTTTAGGGGTATTTTTGGGGTGAAGATTTTAGGGTAAATTTTTTGTGGGTATTTTTAGGGGTATTTTTGTTAAGTTTTTAGATAAATTTTTTTGGGTATTTTAGGGGTATTTTTTTTGGGGGGGGGAATTTTTTTAGTGTTTCTTAATTTATTTATTTATTTTTTATTCTTTTTGTTTTTGTTTTCGGCATGGCAGTTTTTTCCTCGGTGTGGTTTTTTTAAAGGGGGACTTTTTATGATTTTTGATGTTTTTTATATATATATTTTTTTTTTATAATAGTGACGTTCCCATTCATCTTCGTATATTGTTTTTCTTTACTTTTCTCTTTTTTCTTCTCTATAATATTTTCCTCTAAACTATATCTTTAAGTTTTTATACGAATTTCTTTTTAAATATATATAGTGATTTTTATATATTTTAGTGAGTTTTACGTTTCTTTTTATTTACATATATTTTTACATCTATATATTAAGTTTGTTTGATGTTGATGTTTATGTATTTTTAAGTAAGCAAGTTTGAAGGAAGATAGTTAAATAAATGTATATATATATATAAACCTTCTCTCTCTCTCTCTCTCTCTCTCTCTCTCTCTCTCTCTCTCTCTCTTGCATCTTATTTTTCCTTATCATTCCTCCTTCGTGTCCCAGCTAACTTCCTTTCTCAGCACTTATTTTTCTTGCTAAGTCTGCCCTTTAATAGGTCAGAGAGCGGTCCGTTTTCTCTTTCTCTCTCCCTTGACTCTCCTAAAACGAAAGTCACCACGGACATCCTCTCTCTCTCTCTCTCTCTCTCTCTCTCTCTCTCTCTCTCTCTCTCTCTCTCTCTCGAATAATTACTGACTCGAGGGAACAAACCACATCCTTCATAACTTAGATTTGAGGCGAAGAAAAATGAGAGAGAGAGAGAGAGAGAGAGAGAGAGAGAGAGAGAGAGAGAGAGAGAGAGAGAGAGAGAGTGGTAAATCTCCCCAAAATTGAGCAAAATATCACGCCTGGAATAAGGGATGACGTTGAAAAGTGAGGAGGGGGAGGGGGGATAGGGGAGCTTTGGTGACGTCATACAAGATGGCGGCGGTTTGTTTACATCGAGGGGATACGTGGACAAAATATTTTCACTCGTCTTTCTTTTCGCACATCAGTATGTCGAGTAACACTAACCACGTATAGATACTTTTTTTTGCGTTATCGATATCTCAGAATTCTTGGGTGACATTTACCACATTTTGACATTATAATTTACAGCACAAGGAGGCGGTGGGGGAGTGGTGATCCCAAGGTCCCTGGTTCGAGTCCCGCAGGCAGCTAACGAACTTCATCATATCTACGTTTGTCGAAAAATCACCCATCAGGGGGCAGCATGGGCCAGGCAAGAGTCATACATCACGGCAGACACTATAAATAACATTCACCCGCACCGCTACGGCTGGGGTCGCCCACCATTTCCCACCAGTGAACACAAACCAGTTAATTAACAACTAACACCAGGTCTAGTAACACCAGGTAAATTAAAACTCACAGAAACACCCCCAAGGGAACTCTCACCAGGTTACACACACACACACACACACACACACACACACACACACACACACACACACACACAGGTATTTAAAGGCAGGTTTGATAAATTACCTCGGCTTATTATTGGCTTCTCTCTCTCTCTCTCTCTCTCTCTCTCTCTCTCTCTCTCTCCCCTAATCATACAACACACCCGGCTGAGTGGTGAGCGTGCGGGCGCGGCGTCTTGAAGGACTTGGGTTCGAGTCCCGCCCGCCACTACAAAGAACAAACTGACAATTTTCATTTGCCGCCGAGTGGCCCAAGACTACCCACACGCTGCCCGGGCTCTAGATTCTCTCTGATGAAAGAGGATCAAAGATGAGCTCCGGGGACAGCATGAGCAAAGGAAGATGACGCCCTTATAAACACTTGCCTGCGCCGTGACGGGCTTGGGTCGACCACCAGGCCCCACCACCCGTATCTTTTGTCGACTTGCAAGTTTATTTATTCTACTATAAAAGCAAATGATGACGCATGAATGTATATAACTAGGAAATCAACAATCACTCTTCTTCTTCTTTTTGTGACCTAATAAGCTTTGCATCGCTTTTTAGGTCTTCATCAGTACTTTTTTACACATAGATGCTTCACTTAGTTACTCTATGATAGTAAATTTTGGGTTCCACGATGCTAAGTTAACCCGGTAGCAGCGGGGATCATGTTTCTTAATGGTCCCTCTAAGAGAGAAAAATGAGAAAAAATCACCCCTCACACAAACCATTTCATAATATATATATCAAAGCATTTGTGATCAGTTTATGCATCATCTATTTTTTGGGGTTTATATCATGGCACAAATTTTTCCCGTCGCTGCTACACGATAAAGCCACAAACTTGTCCCGTCGCTGCTACACGGTAAAGCCACAAACTTGTCCCGTTGCTGCTACACGGTAAAGCCACAAACTTGTCCCGTCGCTGCTACACGGTAAAGCCACAAACTTGTCCCGTCGCTGCTACACGGTAAAGCCACAAATTTGTCCCGTCGCTGCTACACGGTAAAGCCACAAATTTGTCCCGTCGCTGCTACACGGTAAAGCCACAAATTTGTCCCGTCGCTGCTACACGGTAAAGCCACAAATTTGTCCCGTCGCTGCTACACGGTAAAGCCACAAATTTGTCCCGTCGCTGCTACCGGGTTAAGGATAGGATGTCTCACGATACCGGATGGCAGATGACACCACACCGGCGCTGAAGACCGAACGTAAAAGATCATCAACCACTCACCCACAGAGGAAAGGTACAGCAGCATGAGCGGGATCCCGAGCAGGGCGTACACGATGGTCACGACGCGGCCAAGAGCTGTCTGCGGCGCCACCGATCCGTAGCCTGGCGAGGGAGAGACAGGGGGGTTAGAGTGGCTGACGGAGGGAGGACGGAGAACAGGTAAAGATAATATTGTAATGGTATAGTAAAATAGCATTATAATATAGGAGTAAAATAGTATAATCATGTAGCGCGTTTGAACTCTGAAAAAAAATAGAAATAAATAAAAATAAATAGAAATAGAGGAAAAAACATATATTCCAGTATTTTGTGTTTGTTTGTGTGTTTGTGTGTATTTGTTTACTCCTTCGTGTGTTTGTTTGTTTGTTTGTTTCGAAATTTTGCTTTCATGTGGAGCTTTTGAACTCTGGAAAAATAAAAATAAATAAAAATAAATAGAAATAGAGGAAAAATATATATATTCCAGTAGTTTTTTTTAAATATTTTCGCTACTTAGAGAGAGAGAGAGAGAGAGAGAGAGAGAGAGAGAGAGAGAGAGAGAACTAAAGGAAACGAAAGGAAGGAAGGAATAAAGGAGGAAGAAAAGAGAGTAAATGAAAAGAAGAAGAAAAAGACGAAAAGGAGCGGAAAATGAGATAAAATGAGAGAGAGAGAGAGAGAGAGAGATCCATTAAATGTCAATTGTATTTTTCATTTTAAAACTAATTGAATTTATGAATGAATACATGAACGAATGAATGAATAAATTAATATATAATGATTCAATAAATTTGGGCTTACTATGTTCATCTCTCTCTCTCTCTCTCTCTCTCTCTCTCTCTCTCTCTCAAAGTAGCGAAAATATAAAAAAATACCGGAATATATATTTTTTCCTCAATTTTTATTTATTTATTTTTATTTTTATTTTTTCAGGGTTCAAACGCGCTCCATGAAAGCAAAATTTCGAAACAAACAAACAAACAAACAAACACACGAAGGAGTAAACAAACACATACAAACACACAAACAAACACACATACACACATACGTTTTCAAAAGTACCCCACCACACGGTTTTATATGACACACACACACACACACACACACACACACACACACACTGACGCACAAACACATTCATTCTTTCCTATGTATGCATGTGTGTGTGTGTGTGTGTGTGTGTGTGTGTGTGCGGGGCGAAATTGCTTTGTGGGCGGGCAGCAGTGAGACGAATTACACACACACACACACACACACACACGTACACACACACACACACACACACACACACAAAATACGACCACTCCGAGGGTTTCCGTGAATGCCAAAGAGAGAGAGAGAGAGAGAGAGAGAGAGGATAAATTCGCTCTTGCACACTTTCTTTCTCCTCAATCTCCTCTTCCTCTTCCTCTTCTTCCTCCTCCTCCTCCTAATTATCCTCTATATCACCTCTTTCTCTGATTTTCCTCTTCCTCTTTCCTCCTCGTTACTCCACTCCCCCCCCCATATCTCTCTCTCTCTCTCTCTCTCTCTCTCTCTCTCTCTCTCTCTCTCTCTCTCTCTCTCTCTCTCTCCGTTTTTGTCTCCTCTATGTTGTAATCATGAGAGATAATACGTTAAAAGCCTTTCAGAGAGAGAGAGAGAAAGAGAGAGAGAGAGAGAGGGGGGAGGGGGTAATTGGTTTCTTCATCCCATTAACTTGTTTACAATAAAGGAAAAAAAAAATAATTGCTAGCCTACTCTTCAATGTATGGTTCATTATGTATATTAGTGAGGTTAATTATGTATAGTGAAGGCTAATGAATATGAATATGTATAAAAGTCTATCAGGAAATATAAAGCATGGAATTTAGGACGCATATGAAAGGATAACTATGGGAAAAAATATCACGGTTTCTATATTCTATCAATTTTCATGTGTTTGCCTGTTTGTTTGACCTGTAAATCACGCTTCAGGAGCCTTAAACATAAACGCCTGCAGGTGTGTGGCCACGATACGATGATATCACGTAAAAGAAGGGAGTTTAACGTGATAAGTTGATATTATAAGTGTGGTGCAGCGGTTCCCAAAGTGTGGTGCGCGCATCCCTGGGGGTGGGTGCTGATCACTAGGGGTGTGTAAGGAAAAAATAATGTAATGGCGGATTTTATGTCATTAAAATTTCAAACACATCATTAACTCCCATCGTTTTAGTACTAACGTTATGCTGTACGCTTCAGAGGAGTTTTTTGCTCTTTGAAACTTACCCAGACTCTGAGCACGTTCATCCAGCCCACAGGTACATTTTCGTTCAGTTTTGACAGCCATCGCTCAGAGCCTAATACTTTGCGAGCACAAAACTCGTTAAAAAAATGGACAAATATTCAGGAAATCGACAAGACCTTAGTACTGCTCGACTCTTGGCGGGGGAGCGTGGATTCGATCACAGCCTTTTTTCAGATAGCAATCGAGGTAATCGGTTGCAAATAATCGATTACGTTAATCACTATATAACGTAAATAGTTGATGGAAGACCGCGGGTTAGGTATCAGCTTCATAATACACAAGTCTCCCCTAAATTCCGCTGTATTTACAAGTTTTCTTCAACAACACCGACTTTTGAAACAGAGGAAATGTAGTTTTTTTCAAGTGTTTTATCATTATATTTCGGGATTAAGAAAGTTAAAACAATGAAATGCACACGTAATATTATTTAAAAGATGTACAACGCTAATATATTGATGAAGGAAACTGCACAGCGTGATTATAAATACTTGAAGATAATGACCAATTCAACCAATCAACAGAAAGCATCACTGGTTAATTGAACACTCTAGAAACAGCATAATGGCGGTGGGAATACAAATTTACATACAAAAGAACCAACATTCAAAGATGACAGTAAAACCGCAGTGACCAATCCACATAGCTTCAGTGCCCCGGGAGACGTCAACGGGGGAGGGTCGCAACACTTGACCCTCCTGAAATTACGTTTATTTGACCTTGTGAGTGACCAATGGACGTGAGAATGGAGACATGGACGCCGCGGGGAGAACCAACGCGTATTAGGATTCTGGTAAGGCCTTGGAGTGTTTAAGGGGCGGGGAAAAAGGGTTTGATGATGATTTGAACAGGTAGTGGGGAACAGCCATTACCTTGTGGCATATTGCTGTTATATTTCTTTTTTTTGTGTTGCTGTGTTGTTGTTCATGGTATTACTAGTGTTGTAGCCTTGCAGTGTTCGGTGTGTTGTTTCAGTGTTAATGGCCTACTTTTGTGTTATCGTTTCTTCTTTATTTTCATTATTTTCTCCTCTATTCTCCATTTCCTCATTCCATAATCTTTAATTCTTCCTGTTAACATTCTCCTTTCTTCCATATATCTGTTCTCTTTCGTTCTCCTTCCTTGTTTCTTCCTGTGTTATCGTTTCTTCTTTATACTTCTTATTTTCTCCTCTATTCTCATTTCCTCATTCCATAATCTTTAATTCTTCCCGTTAACATTCTCCTTTCTTCCATATATCTGTTCTCTTTCGTTCTCCTTCCTTGTTTCTTCCTGTGTTATCGTTTCTTCTTTATACTCCTTATTTTCTCCTCTGTTCTCATTTCCTCATTCCATAATCTTTAATTCTTCCTGTTAACATTCTCCTTTCTTCCATATACCTGTTCTCTTTCGTTCTCCTTCCTTGTTTCTTCCTGTGTTATCGTTTCTTCTTTATACTCCTTATTTTCTCCTCTATTCTCATTTCCTCATTCCATAATCTTTAATTCTTCCCGTTAACATTCTCCTTTCTTCCATATATCTGTTCTCTTTCGTTCTCCTTCCTTGTTTCTTCCTGTGTTATCGTTTCTTCTTTATACTCCTTATTTTCTCCTCTATTCTCCATTTCCTCATTCCATAATCTTTAATTCTTCCTGTTAACATTCTCCTTTCTTCCGTATATCTGTTCTCTTTCGTTCTCCTTCCTTGTTTCTTCCTGTGTTATCGTTTCTTCTTTATACTCCTTATTTTCTCCTCTATTCTCATTTCCTCATTCCATAATCTTTAATTCTTCCCGTTAACATTCTCCTTTCTTCCATATATCTGTTCTCTTGTTTTCCTTCCTTGTTCCTAATAATAATAGCCTACTTTTGTGTTACCGTTTCTTCTTTATACTCCATATTTTCTCCTCTATTCTCATTTCCTCATTCCATAATCTTTAATTCTTCCCGTTAACATTCTCCTTTCTTCCATATATCTGTTCTCTTTTGTTTTCCTTCCTTGTTTCTTCCTGTGTTATCGTTTCTTCTTTATACTTTTTATTTTCTCCTCTGTTCTCATTTCCTCATTCCATAATCTTTAATTCTTCCCGTTAACATTCTCCTTTCTTCCATATACCTGTTCTCTTTCGTGGTTCATGTTTTTCTGGTGATAGATGTAGTGAATTGCACGATTTTGTACCTCATTTCCGTCGCAAATGTCTGCTTTTTGAGTTATGCGTCTTTTCAAGTTATGCTAATCCCAACGGGCCTGCCTTAAGTGGCTTGTTAAATTGTTAAGACTTGTGGTGTTGTTACTGTGTCATGGCTTAATGGTGTGTTACTGTGTTATAGGGAGTTGATGTATTGCTGTGTTTATACCTTTCTCTTATGTGTT
The DNA here is from genome assembly GCF_024679095.1 of Eriocheir sinensis. NCBI lineage: Eukaryota > Metazoa > Arthropoda > Malacostraca > Decapoda > Varunidae > Eriocheir > Eriocheir sinensis. The sequence goes on from NC_066558.1 coordinate 5,749,077, forward strand.
GCTGTGTTTAGTCTAATGTTATTGTGTTATAGTCTACTGTTGCTGTGTTGCTGGTAGTATTGTTGCGCTGTCATAGCCTATTGGTGTATTACTGTTATGGATAGTTGGCTTGTTATCGTGTTTATAGGAAGGAGGGACCATACAGGTAGGGGGAGAGAGGTGCGTTGGGTCTTGGGAGCACCATTGCCAGATTATCGTACTCA
>NC_066558.1:5754279-5756779 GCF_024679095.1 Eriocheir sinensis
AGCAATGTAAATATGTATAAACAGGTGTGTATAGAGGAAGGAAAGGAGGAGAGGAAGAGTCATGTGTGTTTAGACGAGTGAAAAGGGATTGAAAGGAGAGACAAACAAAGGAAGGACTAGCAAAAAATACAGGTAAATAGGACAGGTAGAACAGAGCAATGTAAATAGATATATAGACAGTTGTGTGTGTGTGTGTGTGTGTGTGTGTGTGTGTGTGTGTGTGTGGAGAGAGAAAGACCGGGTATGTGTTTAAGGAAAGGTAGATAAGGAAGAAAGGAAAAGTCAGGTATGCTTAGACAGGTGATAAGAACTGAAAGGACAGATAGACAGGGTGATAAAAGGGAGGTAAATAAGTAAAGGAGTATTAAATATGAGGAATGTAAGGAAATTAGGGAAGAATGTAAAAATAATAAAAGGGAATTATGATAAAAGGTTAAACTATGTATGGGAGAAAAATATAATCATGTAAGGGAATAAGGGAAAGGGAAGATAATGTAGAGGAATAAGGAAAATATGTAAAAAAGTGTAAATTAATGGAACAAAAGGGAAAAATGTTGGATAATAATAAATAATAAATGAAAGGAAAAAAAGTCAGATAATTAGAGAAAAAAATATTAAGAAAATGTTAGAGAATTAGGAAAAATGAAGATAAGTATGATAAGAATATGTAAAAAGTAAATTAGTATAATAAAATGTGAAAATGTTGGATAATTATGTTAAGAAAGGTATAAAAATAAATAAAAGGGAAAAAAGTCAGATAATTAGAGAAAAAAATATTAAGAAAATGTTTGAGAATTAGGAAAAAAGAAGATAATTATAAAAAAAATATGTAAAAAATATAAATAAATGGAATAAAAGGGGAAAATGTTGGATAATTAGGTTAAGAAAGGTATAAAAATAAATAAAAGGAAAAAAAAGTCAGATAATTATCGAAAAAATATTAAGAAAATGTTTGAGAACTAGGAAAAGTTAAGATGATTATGATAAAAATATGTAAAAAATATAAGTAAATGGAATAAAAGGGGAAAATCTTGGATAATTAAGTAAGAAAGGTATAAAAATAAATAAAAGGAAAAAAAAGTCAGATAATTAGAGAAAAAAAATATTAAGAAATGTTTGAGAATTAGGAAAAATGTAAGAATTATGAAAAAAAGTAAAAAAAGAAAAAAAAAATGTAACGTTGATAGGAAATGAGTTAGTGTAGATAGATGCAGGTAAATGTAAAAATAGTTAGCAATAATGAAGGAAGGAAGAACAACAGGTAGACAGGTAGATATGAAAACCAGGTAGATCTTAATATGTAGACAGGAGACAGGAGGAAAGGCACACACACACACACACACACACACACACACACACACACACACACACACACACACACACACACACACACATGGGGCGCGTTTCAAAATTTATTAATGCAATTGAGTTCGACGTGTTGTATAAATTTCCATGCGTTGCAAAGTGTGTTAGGTATTGAAGATCTCTCTCTCTCTCTCTCTCTCTCTCTCTCTCTCTCTCTCTCTCTCTCTCTCTCTCTCTCTCTCTCTCTCTCTCTCTCTCTCTCTCTCTCTCTCTCTCTCTCTTTGTTTATTTGTTTGTTTGTTTGTTTGTTTCTCTCTCTCTCTCTCTCTCTCTCTCTCTCTCTCTCTCTCTCTCTCTCTCTCTCTGTCTCACTGTTTGTCTATCTCTATGTCTGTTTGTTTATCTATCTGTATCTGTCATTGTTTATTTCTCTTCTTCTCTCTCTCTCTCTCTCTCTCTCTCTCTCTCTCTCTCTCTCTCTCTCTCTCTCTCTCTCTCTCTCTCTCTCTCTCTCCCTTCCTCCCTCACTCTCTCCCTCCCTCCCTCTCTCCCTCCCTCCCTCATTCCCTCCCTCCCTCTCTTATTGTCATGAATTTTTGCAAGATTCTCATAACGTGAATACACTACCTCCCTTCCTCCTTTCCTCCATCCTCTCTCTCCTCCTCTCCCTCCTTCCCTTTTCTCTCTTTCCTTCCTTTCTATCCCTCTCCTCTCTTCATGTTCTTCCCTTTTTTCTCCTCTTCCTTCTTTCCTCTCTTTCTCCACTCCTTTCCTTGCTTCCCTTTCCTCCTCTCCTTCCTTTCTCTTCCTTCATTTCCCCTTTCAATTTCTTTTCCTTTCTCTTCTTTCCTCTTTCCACCTCTCCTTTCCTCCTTTCCCTATCTCTTCTCTCCCTTTCGCCCTCTTCCTTCTTTCCTTCTCTCCCTTCCCTATTCCTTTCCTATCCTCTTCCTCCTCTTTCTCCAATTTTGCTTTTTTTTATTTCCATTTTTTCTCTCCATCTCTTACCTCCTTCTTTTCCTCCCTCTTTTGCCTCCCTCTTTTTCCTCCCTTCCCTCCCTTTCCTCTCCTACCCATATTACTTCCTTTCCTCTTTTCCTTCCCTTCGTTTTTCTTTCTCTCTTTCTTTCCTTTTTTTTCCCTCCTTCATTCGTTTTCATCATTTCCTTTTATCTCCTTCGTCTTATTCTCCCTC
>NC_066558.1:5761779-5771779 GCF_024679095.1 Eriocheir sinensis
AGAGAGAAGGAGGAATGGGAGAGAGAGAGAGAGAGAGAGAGAGAGGAATGAGGTATTAGCCAATCAGCTCATGGGGTCATTAGGCCTCGACCAATGAGGAGGCGAGCTACCTGTTTGCTCGCTTCCCATTGGTTGTTTGACGCTCCCCTCCTCCTCCTCTTCCTCTTCCTCTTCTCTTCCTCTTCCTTCTTCTCTTCCTCTTCTTCCTCTTCTTCCCTGTTTTACTATCGATATCCTCCGATTACTCCTTGCTCTTTTTTTTTTGTTTCCTTTCCACATTCTTCTTTGTCCTCTTCTTCCTCTTCCTTCTCCTCCTCTTCTTCCTCTTCCTCTTCCTCTTCTCTTCTTCTCTTCCTCTTCTTCCATCGTTTACTATCGATTTCCTTCTAATTCTCATTCTTGTTTTTTTTGTTGTTTCTTTTCCATATTCCTCTTCCTCTTCTTCCTCTTCCTTCTTCTCCACCTCCTCCTCCTCTTCCTCTTCCTTCTTTTAGTCTTTCATCCTCCTCTTCGTTCTTTCTCTTCTCCATATTCTTTTCTTTCCTCTTACTTTTTCCTATTTCACATCCATTTATTTTTCCTTTTCCTCTTCCTCTTCTTCCTCCTCCTCCTCTTCCACTTCTTCCTCTTCCTCTTCCTTCTTTGAGTCTTTATTCCTTCTCTTCTTTCTTTGTGTTCCTTCATATTCTTTTCTTTCCTCTTATTTTTTCCTATTTTACATCCATTTATTTTTCCTTTTCCTCTTCCTCTTCTTCCTCCTCCTCCTCTTCCTCCTCCTCCTCCTCCTCCTCCGTTAGCTATCTCTATATCCTCCTCTTTCTATTTCTTCTTGTTTTTGTTTTTTTCTTCCGTTTTTTATTGTCCATGTTTTTCCTCTTCCTCCTTTTCCTATTCCTCTTCCTCTTCCTCCTCCTCCCCTTCTTCCTTTCCCTCTTCCTCCTCCTCCATCAATTTTCTTTCTCTCAAATTGTTTTTCCTCTTTCTCATTTTCTCCTCTTCCTTCTCTCTTTCTCCTCCTCCTCCTCCTCTTCCTCTTCCTCTTCCTCTTCCTCTTCCTCCTCCTCCTCCTCCTCCTCCTCTGATTCCCGCATTCCTCCTTACCCATGCATCAATTCTCGTTCCTCCTCCTCCTCCTCCTCGTCCTCTTCCTCCTCCTGATGAATATTCGGGCTGGCGATCATGCGAGAGAGAGAGAGAGAGAGAGAGAGAGAGAGAGAGAGAGAGAGAGAGAGAGAGAGAGAGAGAGAGAGAGAGAGAGAGAGAGTTTAGATTAAAGAGATAGGTGAGAGGGAAGGGGAAAGGGTACGGAGGAGGGAGAGAGAGAGAGAGAGAGAGTAACAAAGAAAGGAGAGAGGAAATAAAAAGAAAAAAAATGAAGGAAAAGGAAACAGGAAAGCGAATGAAAAGGAAAAGAGAGAAAACGAAGAATAAATAACAGGAATAAGGGAAAGAAAGGGAAAAAAAGAAAAGGAAGAGATAAAGGAAGAAAGAAAGAGAAGAGGGAAAAAAGGTAAAGAAAAGAAAGAAAAAGAGGAAAAAAAGGAAAGTAAGGAATGGGGAAGAGAAATGGAAGGAAAAAAGAAGGAAGAGGGAGAGAAAGAAGAAAGGAAGAAGGAAAGGAAGAAGAGAGAGGGAAAATAACACGAAAAAGAAAGAAAAGGAATAAGGAAAGAAGGAAAGAAAGAAGAGAAAGGGAAAATAACACTAAAAGGAGGAATAGGAGGAAAAAATAAGGAAATAAAGGAAGAGAAGAAATGAGAGAGAGAGAGAGAGAGAGAGAGAGAGAGAGAGAGAGAGAGAGAGAGGAGCTTTAACATCATCAGGTTGTTTACACGTTGTTGATAGCCTATTGTTGTTGTTGTTGTTGTTGATATTAGAGATCGCGACAAAGGTATCTGTGTCTGTAATCCCCTTTCTCTCTCTCTCTCTCTCTCTCTCTCTCTCTCTCTCTCTCTCTCTCTCTCTCTCTCTCTCTCTCTCTCTCTCTCTCTCTCTCTCTCTCTCATCTATGTTTATATCTCTTTCCTTGGCTTCGAATACTCTACAATATGACTCCTCCTCCTCCTCCTCCTCCTCCTCCTCCTCCTCCTCCTCCTTTGTCTTCCTCCAATTTTACTTTATTTCTCACCCCACTGTACCCATTTTCTCCTCCTCCTCCTCCTCCTCCTCCTCCTCCTCCTAAGTTCATTGCGCAAGCCGAAGCTATTTTACGGGCAGTCCTAAAGCCGGGATAGCACCAGAAGGAGGAGGAGGAGGAGGAGGAGGAGGAGGAGTGTGGAAAGTAAGAATAAAGAGAAGCAGGAGGGATATTAGGGAGGAGGAAGAAAGGAGGAGGAGGAGGAGGAGGAGGAGGAGGAGGAGGAGGCAAAGTGCGGTGACAGAATAGATGGAGGAATGAAGCAGCGAAGTGAATAAAGAGAGGAGGAGGAGGAGGAGGAGGAGGAGGAGGAGGAGGAGGAGGAGGGTAAAGTGTGAGAGAGCACCAACAAGGGTCAAAATAAACAGAATAAAGAAGAGGAAGAGGAGGAAGAGGAGGAGGAGGAGATAAAGAAGAAGAGTAATGAATATGAGGTGAAAGAGGAGGAGGAGGAGGAGGAAGAAGAAGGGGAGAGAACATTTAAAGAAGATAGTTTGATATGTAAGAGGAGGAAGGGAGGAAGAAGGAAGAGGAGTGCAAATGAGAAGAGAAGGAGGAGGAGGAGGAGGAGGAGGAGGAGGAGGAGGAGGAGGAGGAGGAGAGGAGGAGGAGAGGATTAAAATGGAAGCTAATGGTTATGGAAGAGAGAGAGAGAGAGAGAGTATATTATTAAGTGTTGAAATTATGGGACCAAATAATTTTGTTGAATAATTTATTTTCTATATTTCTTATTTTTTGGGATCTGAAAAATTTGTTGGTATACTTTCCTTTTCTTTTTCCTTTCTTTCCTTCTTTCTTTTTTGTTTTTCATTCCTTTTCTTTCTTTTCTTTCTTTCTTCCTAACTTCCTACATATGTTTCTTTGCTTCGTCTATTTTCATATATTTTTTTATCTATCTTTATCATTTTTTTCTTTATTTCAGTTTTCTTTTTATTTATTCATTGGTTTTCTTTTCTTTTCTCTTCGTTTTTTCTTTCTTCCTTTCATTCTTTGTTTGGTTATCTCTTTTTTCCTTATTCTCTTAATTTGTTTCTTTATTTTCCTTTTTTTCATATATTTTTCATATATTTTTAACTTATTTTTTATTGCTATTTTTCTTTTTTATTTCTTATTTCTTATTTCTTATTATTTCCTTCTTCTTCCATGTTCCTTTATTCATTTCTTTAACTCGTTTTTTATATTATTTTCTATCTTTTTCTTATTTAAATTTTTGGTGATTTTTATTGATTCATTTCTTTGATTGTTTTTGAGATAGCTAACCTTCTCTCTTTCTCTCGTTCTCTCTCTTTCGTTTCCTCTCTCTTCCTTTTCTTTTCCTCTTTTCCCCTTTCCTTTCCTTCTCTTCATATTTCTGCTTTTTCTTCTTATCTATTCATTTCTCTTCTTTTGTTTACCTTTCCTGTGTTCGCCTTTCGTTAGTGTTCACCTCTCGTTCACTCGTTTTCTTTCTCTTCCTTTTCTTTTCCTCTTTTTCCCTTTACTTTCCTTCTCTTTATTTATACCTATTCCTGCCTTTTCTTCTTATCTATTCATTTCTCTCCTGTTTACCTTCCTTGTGTTCCCTGTCGTTAGTGCTCACCTGTCGTTAGCTCAGGTGCATGAGAGGACAGACTAATTAACTAAACAGGTAAATGAAGAAAACTTAAGTAACTCGTGTTTATCCTAATTAGCCAGGTGTGAAAAGGAGGTCAGGACAAAGAAAGGAAAAGTAGACGGGTGGAAGAGTAGAGAAAATTGGAGGTAGATGACAAGAAAGAGGAAAAGAAGAAGGGAGAGAAAATGATATGGGTGAAAGTAGATGGGGGAATTATAGAAGGAGATAAAGAAAGGAAAAGTAGACGGGTGGAAGTGTATAGAAAATAAGGAGGTAGATGAAAAGAAAGAGGAAAAGAAGAAGGGAGGGATAAAAATGGGTAAAAGTAGATAGGGGAATTATAGGAGATGAGTATACGGATTAACAAAGAAGAAAGGGAAAAAGTAGATAGGGAAAATAAAGTAGATGGTTAAAGAAAAAAGGAGGAAAAGAAAGGTAGAGAAAACGAAAAGGGAGAAATAGATGAAGGAAGTGAAGAGGGAAAACAGAAGATAGAGACGAAGAAAATAGAAAAAGTGGGATGAAGAAAATAATGAAGGAAAAGAAGAAAAAGAGAAATATATAAAAAAGAAAAAGTGAGAGTAAGCTGGAAAAAAAGATAAAGGGAGAGAGAGAGAGAAAAGAATAATTAGAAGGGAAAGAGGAGAGAAAAGAGAAGAGGAGAGGAGAGAAAAAAGAAAAGGGCGAAAAGAGGAGGAAAGTAAAGAAAAAAAAGTGAAGATGAAGGAGAAAAGCAAAGAGGAGAATGTGAAAGAAAATGACGATGAAAATGAAGATAAATAGGAAGAAGAAAAAGGAAGAGGAAGAGAAATAAGAATAATTGAGAGTAAAGATAAATGATAAAATTGATAATGATGATGAAAGAGGTGCGGAGGAGGAGGAGGAGGAGAGGAGGAGGAGAAAATAGTGGCAAAGGAGGAAGAAGAAGAAAATAATAAAAAAACAAGAAGAAGAAAGAAGAAAAAGAGAACAAGCAGACAAAGAAAAAGAGAAAGGAGGAGGAAGAGGAGGAGCAGGAGGAGGAGGACGAGGACGAAAAAGAATAAAAAGAAACAGAAAATAAGAAAGAAGAAGAAGAAGAAAGAAAATACAGTAAAAGAATAATAATAAGGAAAGAGTTATGACGAAATAGTATAAAAGAGAAGGAGGAAGAAGAGGAGGAGGAGGAGGAGGAGGAGGAGGAAGAGGAAGACGAAAATGAGGAAAAGAAATAGAAAATGATGAAGGAGAGGAGAGGTAGGAAAGAAACAAATAAATAATGGAAAGACGAAGAGGAGGAGGAGGAGGAGGAGGAGAAAGAGGTTGAGGAGGAGGAGGAGGAGGAGAAGAAGAAAGAGGTTGAGGAGGAGGAGGAGGAGGAGGAGGCGTTGTTTTCGTAGCCTTGCTTGTGAGTGTCTTGGTTTAAAGGTGTTTTACCTGAGAGAGAGAGAGAGAGAGAGAGAGAGAGAGAGAGAGAGAGATGAAAAAGTCTACGGAGTTGTCATTTCGAGTTTCATTTACACTTAACATTCTTCTTGTTCTTGTTCTTCTTCTTGTTCTTCTTCTTGTTCTTCTTGTTCTTGTTCTTCTTCTTCTTGTTTTTTTTATAGTCGTTCTTTTTCTTCTTATTTTTAACTTTCTTCTCTACCTCCTCCTCTTTCTCTCCTTCTTCATCTCTTCCTTTTTTTCCTCTTCTTCCTCCTTTCTCTCTCTCTCTCTCTCTCTCTCTCTCTCTCTCTCTCTCTCTCTCTCTCTCTCTCTCTCTGTTTCCTTATCTCTGCAATAAATTTCTCTTTACTCCGAATCTTTCAGTTTGTTTGCGTGGGTCTCTCTCTCTCTCTCTCTCTCTCTCTCTCTCTCTCTCTCTCTCTCTCTCTCTCTCTCTCTCTCTCTCTCTCTGTAATATTAAGACTACGTAAAGTGTTTTCCTTCTTCATCTTCATTTTCTTCTTCTTCTTCTTCTTCTTCGTCTTCTTCTGCTTTTTCTTCCTTTTCTTCTTTTCCCTTTTCTTCTTATTCCTTTTCTTTCGTCTTTTTCTTCTTCTTCTTTTGCTTTTACTTCTTCCTTTTCTTATTATTCCTTTTCTTTCGTCTTCTTCTTCTTCTTCTTCTTCTTCTTCTTCTTCTTCTTCTTCTTCTTCTTATTATTATTATTATTATTATTATTACTTGCGTTGTTGTTGTTGTTGTTGTTTTCTTGCTCTTGATGTTGTTTACCATTATGCAGAGTATCGATGTTTTTTTTCCCCGTTTTACTTTCGTTTAGAATGAAATTGTTAAAGTTTTTCAATGTAATTATCATACATTTTCCTGCGAATCTTCCCTGTTTTTTTTTACATTGGCTATTACGGTGTGTGTGTGTGTGTGTGTGTGTGTGTGTGTGTGTGTGTCTGTGTCTGTGTGTGTGTTTTGGGAATTAGTGTATGTGCGTTTGTGCTTTTGGGTCTTAATTCCTTACACACACACACGTCTCATTAAGCAGCGTTCACTAATTCAAGCTTTCGTTCACGGCTTCAAAGCTTCCGCCCTTGATGAGCCGAGAGAGAGAGAGAGAGAGAATTGCTATAAGAAAAGGCATAGGAAAGAAGGGGAAGATAGAAGGGAGAAAGGGAGAAAAAAATGGAAGAAAAGGAGGGAAGAGAGAGAGAGAGAGAGAGAGAGAATATTAATTTTGGATGGATGTAAATTAATATGTAAGAGAGAGAGAGAGAGAGAGAGAGAGAGAGAGAGAGAGAGAATTCTAACTTTGCTTCTAATGCCACTTCGTTAATTAGTTTCAAACGCAATGGTTTTCTTTTTTTTTTCTTTTTTTCTTTTTTTCTTTGTCTCTCCTAAACGTTTAACATCAAGCGTTTTTATTAACGTTTTATTTTTGGCCTCAAACGTTTAATTACAGACTCGTTGTTTTCTTTTTGTTTTTTTTGTTTGTTTGTATTTATTGTTTTTGAATGTGTTTGTGTTTTGCTGTTGTTGTTTTTGGTATTATTTTTATTATCATTATTGTTTTTTTCTTGTTTTTCTCGTTCTTTTCTTGTTTTGTTTTTATATTTCTCTTCCTCCTTTTTCTCTCTTCTCCATCTCTTCCTCATTTTCTTTTCCTTCCTTCGTTTCTTTCCTCCTCTTCTTTTCCTTTTTTCCCTATTTCTCTTCATCCTCCTCCTCCATTTTTTCCTTCTCCTCCTCCTCCTCCTCCTCTTTCTTTTTCCTCTTCCTCCTTCATCTATTTCTTCCTATTCTTTGCTTTCTTTACCTATTCCTCTCCTTCGTCCTTTTTTTCCCTCTTCCTCCTCCTCTTTCTTTTCCTCTAATCTTTTTCTCTTTCCTCTTCTTTCGGTAAATTGTTTTCTCTTTGATTTTTCCTCTTATGTAACACACACACACACACACACACACACACACACACACACACACACACCTGGCTAGTATTAATTGGTCGTGTATTCTCCCCCCCCCCCCTTCCTCCCCCCCCCCCTTGAACAGGTGTGTAGCCCGCCGCCGCTTTCAGGTGTGGCGGGCCCGTAATTAAGGTCCACACACACACACACACACACACACACACACACACACACACACACACACACACGGGGAAGGAAGCGATGCGTGGCGACTTCCAGGTGTTGGTGGAGGAGGAGGAGGAGGAAGAAGAGGAGGAGGAGGAGGAGGAGGAGGAGGAGGAGGAGGGGTGTCAAGTTTGGAAGGAAATTAAGAGGAGGAGAAAGAGAGGGAAGAGTCAAGGAGGAGGAGGAGGAGGAGGAGGAGGAGGAGGAGGAGGAGGAGGAGGAGGAAGAAAAGAATAAGACAAGTTTGATTAGGAAGGAAGAGAGGAAGGAAGAGGAAGGAAAAAGAACGAAGAGGAAGAGGAGGAGGAGGAACCGGGGAAGTCGGAAAAGAAGAAAGGAGAGAGGAGAGAGATTGATAGGAGGAGGAGGAGGAGGAAGAGGAGGAAGAGGAAGACAAGCTTGATTAGAAAGTAGGAAAATAAAGAATAGAAAGGAGGAAAGAGGAAGAGGCGAATGGAGGAAAGGAGGAGGAGGAGGAGGAGGAGGAGGAGGAGGTAAATGAAGGCGTGGATATCGTTTAGTTCTCCCTGAAACGGTTTGGCTAACGATCCGGAAAGAAAACGAACATTGATTACCCTTTCGTTGTTGTTGTTGTTGTTGTTGTTGTTGTTGTTGTTGTTGTTTGTATTGCTCTACTTCCTCTTCTACTTGTTTGTTTGTCTGCTGTCTATCGTTGTTTTTTTGTTTACTGTTTTCCTTTTTCTTTTTCTTTTTAATTTTTTTCAACTTTTCTCCTCCGTTTCCTTCATCATCATCATCATCATCATCATCATTCTTCCCACTATTCTGTTCTTGGCATAGGAAAGGGTATTGGGTATTATGTAAGGAGGAGAGGGAAGGGGAAGGTAGGTAAGGGGAGAGTGGAGATGAGGAAGAGGAGAAGGAAACACGGAAACACAGAAAGCCAGGCATCCCATTGTCTCATTGCGAAGTTGTCTACTCTAGTGCTTTAATCTGCTCATCAGTCATATCAGCCGACAGAACAGATGAAAGCACTGCGATACGTACGTTCATTTTACTCCTGACGCAACGAAGTAATGGTCGATGCGATTTTGAGAGGAGTTGATGGCTTCTGCACTTACTACTTCAGCAGGGAGGTTGTTCCAGTGGCGGATGACTCGGTTAGAAAAAGAAACCCCTGCCATTGTCTGTATTATACCCCCTCGCTGGAATAGGTAAACCATTATTTCTAGTTCTTGAATTGGTTAGTGGGTCAAAGGAGAGGAGTGGTCGACATGACTTAACTTCTTGAGATACTTAAAGACCTGAATCATATCCCCTCGTAAGCGCCTCTTTTTCAAGTGTGAGGAGGTTGGGTCGCTTGAATAGGTAAACCGTTATTTTTAGTTCTTGAATTGGTTAGTGGCTCAGAGGAGAGGAGTGGTCGATATGACTTAACTTCTTGAGGTAGTTAAAGACCTGAATCATATCCCCTCGTAAGCGCCTCTTTTTCAAGCGTGAGGAGGTTGAGTCGCTTGAGGCCTGTCAGTGTCTGCCTCATCGCCTCGCTGGAATAGGTAAATCATTATTTCTAGTTCTTGAGTTGGTTAGGAGCTCAAAGGAGAGGAGTGACCGACAGTACTTAACTTCTTCAGATAGTTAAAAAAAAGACATTACAACTCTGTGCTTCAAAGAGTTTCAAACACCTTATCGTACCGCCTCGGACCCTCATCATACACTCATCAGCGGAGGTTCAGAGTTCACCCTAAACTGAGCTCATATCTCCTCGTAAGCGTCTATTTTTCAAGCATGAGAAGGTTGAGTCGCTTTAGTCCTGTCAGTGTCTGTGCTCCATCGCCTCGCTTCAATAGGTTAACCGTTATTTCTAGTTTTTGAGTTAGTTAGTACGAGTAGCTCAAAGAAAATGGAGTGGCCAACGTTACTGAACTACTTGAGGTACTTAACCCATCCGCTGCGATTGACACTGATTTGGCTTTCACTGTTATCCTGGTAACATAAACTCCCAGGTCTTTCTCTGGCTCTGTGGTGGATTGTGGAGTGTTTCCCATGTGGTATTGGTATGCTGGATATCCCCTCTCAAGGTGCAGGACTTTACATTTTTTCTTCATTGAATTGTAGCAGCCACTTTTCATTCCCTTCCTGTAGCTTGATGATGTGTTCTTGTAGGAAATCCGTAGTCAAGGGGTTAAGAAGCATTTACATTTTTTAAGGGATCTGGTAACACTGCCAGAACGATAATAAAGAAAACGGGAAGAGGTTAAAAAAGACAAACATAAGAAGATTGAGAGAAAGATCAAGGATATGGGAATACTAAATTGGAATAAGACTGAGAAAACCGGAATATATGAAAGTTAGAGATAGAGAATAGATAAATGATTAGAGGAATAAGAAAGGTGAAGTAAACAAACCTAAAGTAAACGTCTCTTATTGAAGCGTGAGAAGGTTGAATCGCGTGAGTCATTCCTCTTACAGCTGAACCCTTAAAGGCGCAATAATCTTCGTAGCGCGTCGATGAATTCCCCGATAACTCCATGTCCTTGTAATCAGAGAAGCAGAACTGCACTGCATACTCTAATTGAGGTCTTAGCGAGTGAATTATATAAAGACGTTACCTTCGGCGTCTTACACTAGTAGTTCCTCGCTGTGAACCCGAGCATGGTATTGGCTTTGTTACATGCTTTTTGGAGGAAGAGGAGGAGGAGGAGGAGGAGGAGAAGGAGAAGGAGAGAGGATGGAAGAAGAAAAATGGAGGAAAAATTGAAGGAGAAT
>NC_066558.1:5781779-5786779 GCF_024679095.1 Eriocheir sinensis
CTCTCTCTCTCTCTCTCTCTCTCTCTCTCTCTCTCTCTCTCTCTCTCTCTCTCTCTTTTCCGGCGTTTCATAAAGGTTCGTTTGAGAGAGAGAGAAGAAAAATAATAATAATAATAATAATAATAATAATAATAATAATAATAATAATGATAATGATAATGATATAGAATTACATTGCCGTTTCCAGGACTTAATTTCGTTGCGTGTAAATTATATTATACCAACTTACTAACCATTATTGATATTACTACTACTACTACTACTACTACTACTACTACTACTACTACTACTACTACTCTTTATCTTCTTTGTTCTAGTTCTTCTTCTTCTTATTATTATTCTTATTATTATTATTATTATTATTATTATTATTATTATTATTATTATTATTATTATTATTATTATTATTATCATTATTATTATCATTACAGCATTTGACATGACTTTTGTCCGTAAATGAAAGTAAGTTATTAAAAGACGTGATTGTATTTCTTGGAAGGAAGAGCTCAAGGAGGAGGAGGGGGAGGAGGAGGAGGAGGAGGAGGAGGAGGAGGAGGAGGAGGAGAGTTAACATGGATTCTGTTTCTCTTCCTGGAAAATAGGACGAGACACATAATTAGGAGAGAATGAATACCTGGGGGAAGGCAGGAAGGAAGGAAGGAGAGAAGGAGGGAAGGAGAGGGAGAGGGAGAGGAAAGGAGAGAGAGGGTGGAAGAGGAAGCCCATTATTCTTTATTTCCTTTTTCTTTTCTTGTCATTGTTATCATCATCATCATCATTGTTTTTCTTTTCTTATTGTTTCTTTCCTTATCTTCGCCCTTCTTCCCTTTTTATCTCTCCCTTCTTCTTTTCTCCCTCCATCACTTTATCTCCCTTTCTCTCCCTCTTTCCTTTCGCTCTAACTCTTTCCTCTCCCTTTCCCTTCTTCCTCCCTCCATTTCCCTCTCTCCCTTTCCTTTCTCTAACGTTCCCTTTCCTCTCCCTTTCCCTTCTTCCTCCTTTCCTTTCCCTCTCCCTTTCCTTTCTCTAACTTTCCCTTACCTCTCCCTTTCCCTTCTTCCTTCCTCCCTTTCCCTCTCTCCTTTCCCTTTCTAACTTTCCTTTTTCCTCTCCCTTCCTTTCTTCCTCCCTCATTCATTCCTTTCATCTCCTTCCCTCTCCCTCTTTCTCCTCCCCCTCTTCCCTTCTTCACCCTTTCTTCCCTTTGCTCCTCCTTTCTCTCCCTTTCCGCCTCCCTCCCTCTTACCTTCCCCTCTCTTTCTCTCTTCTCCCTCTCAATCTCTCCCTCCTTCCACAATAATAATCTCCCTACTTTCATCTATCATATTTCCCCCCTTTTCTCTCTTCCTCCCTTCTCTTCCTTCCCTCCTCCTCCGCCTCCCTCCTCCTCCTCCTCTTCCTCCCTCTCCCCACATCGATAAACGCTTCACTTTCTTAGATATCATTCTCTCCCTCCCTCCTCCTCCTCCTCCTCCTCCTCCTCCTCCTCCTCCTCCTTATTATTGCCCCACCCCAAAAGCAATATTACAAGGAAAATATTACTCCCTCGCCTCTTGAAAAGCACGCACGATCCTCCTCCTCCATCCTTCTCCTCCTCCTCTTCCTCCTCCTCTGATATCACTCCTCCTCCTCCTCTTCCTCGTAGTCTTTTATCTTCCTCTTTCTCTTCCTCTTCTTTGATTTCACTCCTGAATTATTCCTTTTAGTCTTCCTCTTCTTCTTAGTCATGTTATTGTTGATGTTGTTGTTGTTCTTGTTGGAGAGAGAGAGAGAGAGAGAGAGAGATGAAAAAAGTCTACGGAGGTGTCATGTCGAGTTTCATTTACATTTGACATTCTTCTTCTTCTTCTTCTTCTTCTTCTTCTTCTTCTTCTTCTTCTTCTTCTTCTTCCTCCTCCTCTTCCTCTGTACATAACGTCTTGTCAGTTTTATCTTTTTCTTGTTTTTCTTCGTTTGTCTTCCTCTCCTTTGTCTCTTTCACCTCCTCCTCCTCCTCCTCCTCCTTCTCTGTTTGTTCTTCGTTTTCTTCTATTCCCTTTTCATTGTTTGTTTAATTTTCTCTCTCTAGTTTTTCTTCTTAATTTTATCTCCTTTTATTTATTCTATCTCCCTTTCTTTATTTTTCTTCCTTGTCTTCCTTTTCTCTCTTTTTATCATCTCGTGTTCTGCTTTTCTTTAATGTCAGAGGAAATTAGAGCAAGTATGTGTGTGTGTGTGTGTGTGTGTGTGGTGAATATTACATAGTTTCTTCGTGTAAAGCATTGCAGATGACATTCTCTCTCTCTCTCTCTCTCTCTCTCTCTCTCTCTCTCTCTCTCTCTCTCTCTCTCTCGCTAAAATTGGGCCTCTTCATCCACCTTGCCACCCAATATTCGATTCTTATTGTAACGTGTGATTGCTTGCTGTCTTAACCTATGTGTGTGTGTGTGTGTGTGTGTGTGTGTGTGAGAGAGGGAGTGAGGGAGGAAGGAAGAGAGAGAGAGAGAGAGAGAGAGAGACTAGGCCTACGTATGTTATAATTAAAGCGAGTGACCTAGTACCATTCATTACTGAGAGAGAGAGAGAGAGAGAGAGAGAGAGAGAGACTTGTAAGGGGATATTGCTCTCCGTTCTTTTTGTTAAGGTAAATAGCTGAGTGGCTTCCCCGTGTTTTATATTGCTCTCTCTCTCTCTCTCTCTCTCTCTCTCTCTCCATATTTCTTCATCTTTCTATATATTTTCACATTTTTTTCTCCCTCTTCCTTCCTTCCTTCCTTTCTTTTTTCCTTTCTTTCTTTCATTCATTCATTCTCTCATTCTTTCCAGTTTTTATTTATTTATTTATTTACTCTCTCTCTCTCTCTCTCTCTCTCTCTCTCTCTCTCTCTCTCTCTCTCTCTCTCTCTCTCTCTCTCTCTCTCTCTCTCTCTCTCTCTCTCTCTCTCTCTCTCTCTCTCTCTCTCTCTCTCTTTCTCTCTCTTATCTTGGTTATCTTCTGTCTCTCTTTCTCTCTCTGTCTTTTATCTTTGCACTTCATCACTCTTATTTTTATCTTCTTCATCTCCTCCTCCTCCTCCTCCTCCTCCTCCTCCTCCTCGGTCTCTTTAAAGCCTTCCCCTTCATCTGCGTTCCCACCCCTCTTCTTTCCTTCCTTTTATTCCCTCTCTCTCTTATTCCCTTCTTCCATAACGAAAATATATGGATGAGACTGAGTGGAAGGGAATGAACTAATATATATATGAATAAGAAATGAATAAAAATATGGAAATTAAATCAGATGAAAGTAATTGAGAAAGATGACTGGATAAATAAACTAGAAAAAAGTGAATACGAAGGAAATTTTACGGTGAAGTTAACAGCTCAAGGGCAAAAAAAAAGTAAAAAAATAAATAAAAATAAAAGCCAGGAATTCATATAGAGGAAAAAATACAATAAATAGATGAATGTATTTGAGAACGAATATTAAGTAGAAGGAGATCAGTATGAAACGACTAGATAGATATGTGATTAAAAAGATTAAAAATGAATAAAAATATGGAAATTAAATAAGGTGAAAGTAATTGAGAAAGATGACTGGGTAAATTAACAAAAAAAAAAGTGAATACGAAGGAGATTTTACGCTGAAGGAAACAGCTCAAGGGAAAAAAAAGAAAAAAAAGAAAACTAATGAAAAATAAAAGCCCGGAATTCATATAGAGGAAGAAAATATACAGTAAATAGATGGATGTATTTGAGAACGAATATTAAGTAGGAGATTAATAGGAAACGACGAGATAGAAATTTGATTAAAAAGATTAGAAATGAATAAAAATATGGAAATGAAATAGGGTGAAAGTAATTGAGAAAGATGACTGGATAAATTAACAAAAAAAAAAAGTGAATACGAAGGAGATTTTACGATGAAGGAAACAGCTCAAGGGCAAAAAACAAAAAAAAAAGAAAAAAAGAAAAAAAAAAAACAATAATGAAAAAATAAAACCCGGAATTCATATAGAGGAAAAAAATACAATAAATAGATTAATGTATTTGAGAACGAATATTAAGTAGAAGGAGATCAATACGACACGACTAGATATAAATTTGATTAAAAAGATTAGAAATGAATAAAAATATGGAAATTAAATAAGGTGAAAGTAATTGAGAAAGATGACTGGATAAATTAACAAAAAAAAAAAAAGTGAATAGGAAGGAAATTTTACGTTGAAGGAAACAGCTCAAGGGAAAAAAAAAGAAAAAAAAAGAAAACTACAATGAAAAATATAAGCCCGGAATTCATATAGAGGAAAAAATACAATAAATAGATGAAAGTATTTGAGAACGAATGATAGATAGAAGGAAATGAAGTTAGAACGACTAGATAGAAATATGATAAAAAAAGATTGAAATTAAAGAACGCAATTGACAACTAAAGATTTAAATTAGTAAACTAGAAGAGAAGATACCGGATAATAAACGAATGAATAGGAAGAAGGAAAAAACCCCCGACAATTATTTAAAGTAGAAAACACTGACGAAAGAGGAAGTAGAGGAAAATAAAAGAATAAAGACTAAAAAATAAAAAATAAACGAAAATAAAAGGAAAATAATGCATAACTAATAAATAATAAACGAATGAATGGGAAAAAGAAAAAAAAACGACAATAATTTAAAGTAGCAAACATTAACGAAAAAGGAAGTAGAGGAGAATAAAAGAATAAGACTAAAATATAAAAAAAATAAACGAGAATAGAGGAAAAATAATGCTTAACTAATAAATAAAAAGAGACACAAAATAAGAAAGATAATAATAATAGACGAAGGAAGGGAGAGGAGAAAAGGGAAGAAGGGGTGAAGAGGGGAAGGAGGAGGAGGAGGAGGATAGAGAGGGAGAGGGAAGGAGATGAAAGGAATGAATGAGGGAGGACGAAGGGAGAGGAAAGGGAAAGTTAGAAAAAGTTAAGGGAGAGAGGGGAAGGAAAGGAGGAAGAAGGAAAAGGGAGAGGAAAGAGTAAGAGCGAAAGGAAAAAGGGAGAGAAAGGGAG
>NC_066558.1:5794279-5796779 GCF_024679095.1 Eriocheir sinensis
ACACACACACACACACACACACACACACACACACACACACACACACACAAATTAAACATACACAAAGCAAATCACGAAAAAAAGAAAAAAAAATCCAAACAAACACAAACAAACAAACACACGAATAGAAATCAAATATAAAAACAAAAAAACAACAAACACAAACAAAACAGAAAAACAATAGACAGCCAGACAAATAAGAGAGATGACAAATGGCTGGCGGGGTTCGAACCTTTGCACCACAGCTGTCATCGTCAAACATATGGACAGCTCGCGCCAGTCAGCCAGCCACCAACACCCGCGCCGCCTTGTTTATTGATTGTCTTGTTTATCATCGCCTCGCTCACCTTGTTTACCTGGCCACATAGAAAACGGAAGGGGGGGCGGGGACTGTGGCATTTGTGTGTGTGTGTGTGTGTGTGTGTGTGTGTGTGTGTGTGTGTGTGTGTGTGTATGGTGTTTTTTTTTTGTTTTGTTTATTCTTTTTTTTTTTCGTTATACATTTTTGTTTGTTTTGTGGTGGGCAGTGTGTGTGTGTGTGTGTGTGTGTGTGTGTGTGTGTGTGTGTGTGTGTGTGTGTGTGTGTGTGTGTTGTATATATTTAAACGTAACCTTTCTTTATTCTCTCTCTCTCTCTCTCTCTCTCTCTCTCTCTCTCTCTCTCTCTCTCTCTCTCTCACCTACAACAATAATCTCCTAGGTGGAAAACACGAGAGAGAGAGAGAGAGAGA
Source organism: Eriocheir sinensis (assembly GCF_024679095.1). Lineage (NCBI taxonomy): Eukaryota > Metazoa > Arthropoda > Malacostraca > Decapoda > Varunidae > Eriocheir > Eriocheir sinensis. The sequence continues at coordinate 5,795,011 of NC_066558.1, forward strand.
GAGCAATACCACCTCCCTCATTCTATATTCACACTGCTTAATTACATGTTTCTGTGACGTGAATTAAGGAGGAGGAGGAGGAGGAGGAGGAGGTGAAAGTAATTGAAGTAGAAGTAGTTTGGAGGAGGAGGAGGAGGAGGAGGAGGAGGAGGAGGATAATAGGAAGAACACAAACAACTCTCTCTCTCTCTCTCTCTCTCTCTCTCTCTCTCTCTCTCTCTCTCTCAGAGAGAGAGAGAGAGAGAGAGAGAGAGAGAGAGAGAGAGAGAGAGAGAGAGAGAGAGAGAGAGAGAGAGAGAGTCGTATAGTTTTATTTCTTCTTTAACTGCCAATTTCGCATTTTTCTAGAGGAAGAATTGTTTTTTTTTTTGTTTTTTCTCTATTTTTTTCTGTTATTGTAATTTGTGAAAAAAAAAAATGGAAGTTGAATTCTGTCACGAGTTTTTGTTTTTTCTTTTTTTGTTTCGTCAGATTGAGGGAACGTTTTTTTTTTTTTTTTGTTTCTGTGGCTTGTTTGTTTGTGTTTGTTTGTCTGATTGTAAGCTCTTGTCTTTTGTGTTTCTTTGTTTTCTTGCTTGTTTTCATGTTTCCAGTTGTTTTTTTTGCTCTTTTTCTTGCGCTCTGATTTGTCTTGTATTGTAATTTTCTTCGTTTTCTTGTTTTTTTCCTTGTATTCCTTCTGTTGTTTTTCTTCTTTGTATTTCTTGTTTATGTTTCTTGTTTGTTTTCCCGCCGTTTTTCCTGTTTGTTTTCTTGTTTTTTGTTTTGTTTTTTCTTTGTATTTCTTGTTTGTTTCTTGTTTGTTTTCCCGCTCGTTTTTCCTGCTTGTTTTCTTGTTTTTTGTTTTGTTTTTCTTCTTTGTATTTCTTGTTTATGTTTCTTGTTTATTTTCCCGCCGTTTTTCCTGCTTGTTTTCTTGTTTTTTGTCTTGTTTTTCTTCTTTGTATTTCTTGTTTATGTTTCTTGTTTGTTTTTCCGCTCGTTTTTCCTGCTTGTTTTCTTGTTTTTTGTCTTGTTTTCTTCTCTGTATTTCTTGTTTATGTTTCTTGTTTATTTTCCCGCCGTTTTTCCTGCTTGTTTTCTGTTTTTTTGTCTTGTTTTTCTTCTTTTTATTTCTTGTTTATGTTTCTTGTTTGTTTTCCCGCACGTTTTTCCTGCTTGTTTTCTTGTTTTTTTTCTTTGTATTTCTTGTTTATGTTTCTTGTTTGTTTTCCCGCTTGTTTTTCCTGCTTGTTTTCTTTCTTTTTGTTTTGTTTTCAGTCGGAGAATTGAAGAAGCGTTGAGAGGTGAGAGGAAGGGAGTGAGGGAGGGAAACAGGAGGTAAGGGAGGGATAAAAGAGATTAGGGAAGGAAGTAAGGGAGAAGAAAAAGAGATAAGGGAGGGAAAGGAAAGGAAAGGAGAGAATGAGGGAGGAAAAAAAAGAGAGAGAAGTTAGATAGGGAAGGGAGAGAAAAAAGAGATAAGGGAGAGAAAGGAAAGGGAAGGAAATAATGAGGGAGGAAAAGAGGGAGAAGTTAGATGGGGAAGGGAGAGAAAAATGAGATAAGGGAGAGAAAGGAAAGGAAAGGAAATAATGAGGGAGGAAAAGAGGGAGAAGTTAGATAGGGAAGGGAGAGGAAAGAGAGATAAGTGAGGGGATAAGGGAGAGAAGGGAGGGAAAGAGAGAGAGAGAGAGGAAGGGAGATTAAGGGAGGATAAAGTAGGTGTGAGGGAGAACAAGGAGGAGATAAAGGAGGGAGAGTGGTAAGGGAGTAGATGAGAGGAGGGA
>NC_066558.1:5804279-5809279 GCF_024679095.1 Eriocheir sinensis
AGAGGAAGAAAAGAAAAGAAAATGAAACAAAGGGAAAAAAAGGAAGAGAACTAAGTGGAAAGAAATAAAGGAAATGAATAAAAATCAAGAGTAAGAGGAAGTAAGAGGCCCCAAGAGGAAGAGGAAGAAGCCTTGATGGAACTAGTAATTCTGTTAGAAAAAGACGCGTTTTCTTCAGAGTCCTTTATTTGTTTCCCTTCCTTTGATGCAGAGAGAGAGAGAGAGAGAGAGAGAGAGAGAGAGAGAGAGAGAGAGAGAGAGAAAGCAAATCGATAAAGCCCATAACGATGTAAATTCACACACACACACACACACACACACACACACACACAGAGAGAGAGGAATGGAGAGAGAGAGAGAGAGAGAGAGAGAGAGAGAGAGAGAGAACATCAATAACACTTTCATTCGTTTTTATGATTATCTGTTTGCTTTTTGTTGTTTGCTCTGTGTGTGTGTGTGTGTGTGTGTGTGTGTGTGTGTGTGTGTGTGTGTGTGTGTGTGGTTGTGTTACTGAATGTTTGGTGCACAGTAATTTAAGTGTGTGTGTGTGTGTGTGTGTGTGTGTGTGTGTGTGTGTGTGTGTGTGTGTGTGTGATTGCACTGCACTGATGGAATTTCTTTTTTGCTTGTTTGCGCACATTTTTTCTGTCTATTTCAGAGAGAGCGAGAGAGAGAGAGAGAGAGAAACATTTGCATCATAAAGTGGAATAATTTTGAAATGTCTCGACAGATTGTGTTAACTCTTTTCTCTCTCTCTCTCTCTCTCTCTCTCTCTCTCTCTCTCTCTCTCTCTCTCTCTCTCTCTCTCTCTCTCTCTCTCTCTCTCTCTCATCTAATTTCACTTCCTCTTTTTTCCTTTGTCATTTTTTCATCACATTATTCTCTCTCTCTCTCTCTCTCATTTTCTCTCTTTTGTATAATTTTCTCTTTGTTTTCTTTTTCTTCTTCTCTTTCCTCTTCATTGTCTTCATTTTTCCTCTTCATCTCCTTTTTCTTCTCCTCTTTCCTCTTACTTATCTTAATTTTTCCTCTTCATCTCCTTTTTCTTCTCCTCTTTCATCTTCATTTTCTTTTTTCCTCTTCATCTCCTTTTTCTTCTCCTCTTTCTTTTTTATTTTCTTCATTTTTCCTCTTCATCTCCTTTTTCTTCTCCTCTTTCCTCTTCATTTTCTTCATTTTTCCTCTTCATCTCCTTTTTCTTCTCCTCTTTCCTCTTAATTATCTTTATTTTTCCTCTTCATCTCCTTTTTCTTCTCCTCTTTCCTCTTAATTATCTTCATTTTTCCTCTACGTCTCCTCTTTCTTCTTGTTTATTATTTCCTCTTTTCCATTTCAGCTCAAGTCTATTTTTGTCTCGTATTATTTACATTAATTATATTTCTCCTTTCTCTCTTTCTGTATATTGCTTTGCCCATTTTTCTTCATTCTCTTGTATTTAATTTCCTGTATTTTTTCTCCTTTTTGTAACATTTTTGATATTTCCAATTTTCTCTCCTATTTCCTTTCTTTCTTTCTGTATATTGCTTTATCTTTTTTCTTCATTCTCTTGTATTTAATTTCCTGTATTTTTTTCTCTTTTTTGTAACATTTATGATATTTCCAATTTTCTCTCCTATTTCCTTTCTTTCTTTCTGTATATTGCTTTACCCTTTTTCTCTTCATTCTCTTGTATTTAATTTCCTGTATTTTTTTCTCTTTTTTTAACATTTTTGATATTTCCAATTTTCTCTCCTATTTCCTTTCTTTCTTTCTGTATATTACTTTATCTTTTTTCTTCATTCTCTTGTATTTAATTTCCTGTATTGGTTTTCTCTTTTTTTTGTAACATTTTTTATATTCCCAATTTTCTCTCCTATTTCCTTTCTTTCTTTCTGTATATTGCTTTACCTTTTTTCTTCGTTCTCTTGTATTTAATTTCCTGTATTTTTTTCTTTTTTTTTTTACTTTTTATATATATCCAGTTTTCTCTCCTATTTCCTTTCTTTCTTTCTGTATATTGCTTTACCTTTTTCCTTCATTCTCTTGTATTTAATTTCCTGTATTTGTTTTCTCTTTTTTTGTAACATTTTTTATATTTCCAATTTTCTCTCCTATTTCCTTTTTTTTTTATATAATGTTCTCTTCTTATTTCTCTCTTTCTCAGTTCATTTTTACTTATTTTTTCTCCTTAATTTCTTTTTTATCCTTATTTCGCTCTTCATATATTCTTCGTTTCATCTTGTCCTTCTTTTCTTTTGTTTGTTTTTGTATTATTTTCTTATCTTCTTTTGTTTTGTTCATTCCTGTTCCTTATTCTTTCAACTTTTGTTTTCTGTATTTACATTCTAAGCTTTCTCTCTCTCTCTCTCTCTCTCTCTCTCTCTCTCTCTCTCTCTCTCTCTCTCTCTCTCTCTCTCTCTCACATGTAAGGCATATATTCGTTGGTTTTGTTGTTATTGAATAGACATTAGGGAAAAATAGAGGAGGAGGAGGAGGAGGAGGAGGAGGAGGAGGAGGAGGAGGGAAGATACGCCTGTTATTTTCTCTTCCTTCTGTAACATCAACAAGGACTGGCTTACTAATAGAGTGGTGGATGAGTGGAACAGTCTTGGCAGTCATGTGGTGAGTGCCAGTACGATAGACACATTCAAGAAGAGGTTAGATTTATGGATAGTGAGGTTAGGTTAGGTTAGGTTCTCTCTCTCTCTCTCTCTCTCTCTCTCTCTCTCTCTCTCTCTCTCTCTCTCTCTCTCTCTCTCTCTCTCTCTCTCTCTCTCTCTCTCTCTCTCTTTCTTTCTTTTTTCTCTTTCTTCCTTTCTTTCTTTCTCTCTCTCTCTCTCTCTCTCTCTCTCTCTCTCTCTCTCTCTCTCTCTCTCTCTCTCTCTCTCTCTCTCTCTCTCTCTCTCTCTCTCTCTCTCTCTCTCTCTCTCTCTCTCTCTCTCTCTCTCTCTCTCTCTCTCTCTCTCAGTGTGTGTGTGTTTGTGAGTGTGTGTGTATGTGTGTGTGTGTGTGTGTGTGTGTGTGTGTGTGTTTTGCATAAAATTTCCATGTCCTCAGTTTCCTTCCTCTGTGTGTGTGTCTGTGTGTGTGTGTGTGTGTGTGTTTCTTTCCTTCCTCTGAGTCCTGCCTTTGTTTTTTTTTCTCTCTCTGTCTCTCAGTTTTGTTTTATTCTTGTTTCATCCTTGCATGTGTGTGTGTGTGTGTGTGTGTGTGTGTGTGTGTGTGTGTGTGTGTGTGTGTGTGTGTGTGTGTGTGTGTGTGTGTGTGTGTGTGTTTTTGTGTCTCTCTCTCTCTCTCTCTCTCTCTCTCTCTCTCTCTCTCTCTCTCTCTCTCTCTCTCTCTCTCTCTCTCTCTCTCTCTCTCTCTCTCTCTCTCTCTCTCTCCTGTCACCAGTCTTTGCTTTCAACCCGCGACTGTATTTTTCCTCTTCCCTTTTTTTTTTTCCTCCTTTCTTCCTCCTCTTCTTCCTTGACTTCAGTTGTTCTCCACCCTTTGTCTCTCTCTTCTTTGCTCCTTGTCTTCACTCACGATTTTTCTTTCTTCTTTTTTTCTTCTTGTTTTTTTTTGTTTCTTTCCTGTCTTGTTTTATTTCGTGTGAATGGATTTGTTTTTTCATGTTGTGTTGTTCATCTCTTCCTCCATTTTCTCTCTTTCTCTCCTCCTCTTCCTCCACCTCTCTCTCCTTTCTCCTTTTCCTCCTCCTCTTTCTCATTTTCACTCCTTTTCTGCGTGTTCGTCCTCCTCTTTCTCTTCCTTCTACTCTTTCTCTTGTTCCTCTTTCTATTCTTTTTCTTCCTTTTTCTTTTATTCTTCCTTTCGTAACTTTCCTCGTTTGTTTTATTTACCTTTCGTTTGTCATTTTTTAAATTCTCATTCTCACTAATATCACTTAAGTCTCACTGTCCTCCTCCTCCTCCTCCTCCTCTTCCTCCTCCTCCTCCTGCTCCTCCTCCTCCTCCTCTCCTCCTCCTTTTCATAACCTTTTCCTCATTTTCTTTTACTTTTCTTCCTTCCTCTCGTTACTCCTCCTCCTCCTCTTCCTCCTCCTCCTTGGTAAACACAACGCACCTGGATGAGTCTTAATTATTTACCTGTATTACCTTGGAATGGGAGGAGGAGGAGGAGGAGGAGGAGGAGGTGGGGTGGGAAGGAGGGATTTAGTATTTTTATGAGGGAGAGGAAAGGAGGGAACGAATAAGAGGAGGAAGAGTAGTAGTAGTAGTAGTAGTAGTAGTAGTAGTAGTAGTAGTAGTAGTGGTAGGAGGAGGAGGAGGAGGAGGAGGAGGACAATTAGTTATGGGAACGGTTTAACATTTTTAGGCAAGGAGGAAAAGAGAAAAAGAAGGAGAGAGAATTAACAGGGAGGAAGAGAGCGGAATAGCAAAAGAGGAGGAGGAGGAGGAGGAGGAGGAGGAGGAGGAGGAGGATAGATTTAGAATTTTAAAGAGAGAGAGTGGAAAGGAGGTATGGTAAGGTTATGTTAGGTAAGGCAAAAGTAAATATAGAAGGGTAAGGTTGGGTTAGGCAAGGTAAGGTAAGGTAAAGATATGGTATGATATGGTTAGGTTAGGGAAGGTATGGTTAGGTTAGGTAAGGGTAAATATAGTATGGCTAGGTTTGGTCTAGTTAGGTAAGGTAAGTTAAAATAAGGTTAGGTTAGGTTAGCTTAGGTTAGGTAAGGTTATGTCTGGGTAAGTCAAGGGTAAATATATTGTGATAAGGTTATATTAGGCATGGTTAAGGAAGTCAAGATTAGGTAAGTTCATGTAAGATTAGGTTAGATTGTGTTTAGTATGGATAGGTTAGGTTAGCTTAGGTTAGGTAAGGTTATGTCTGGGTAAGTCAAGGGTAAATATAGTGTGATAAGGTTATATTAGGCATGGTTAAGGAAGTCAATATTAGGTAAGTTCATGTAAGATTAGGTTAGATTGTGTTTAGTATGGATAGGCTAGGTTAGGTTAGGGTAGCTTAGGTTAGGTAAGGTTATGTCTGGGTAAGTCAAGGTAAATATATTGTGATAA
>NC_066558.1:5816779-5844279 GCF_024679095.1 Eriocheir sinensis
CAGATACCCATATTTCATCTCATTCAGGTGCATGATGTGATATCTGGCTCTGGAAGTGTCTATTTACATAATGAATTTTGATGCGTTGCATGTAAATAACATGAGTAGCCTAATATTCGAAATAGCCTAGGTTGCATTCAACATTTATTATTATTTACTGTTTCATTTTATTTCCATTATTAATCGTTATTTACATGCAGTAAATCATTATAATGCCCTTTATTTGCACTTGCAGAGAAAGATGTCTTTTAATATACCTGAAATGTGCTATCAACCAAAGAATTTGAAAAACCACAGATTATTCGACCATGACGTGACTGTGTTATTTGATACAAGCTTGTCTTTTCCTGAGCTTGTATGTTAGCTTATCGATGCAAACGACTGAGTTGTTGTTTGTATACATAAACATTCAAATATATTAGTGAAAAATAAGCTTGAATGTCTATTGCAACAGTTGAATTTCACGTATTCACAAACTAGAAATGCACAGGTTGAATCATCCATCGAAATATCCGTTTTGTTGGTTGACAGATGAAATGAAACAGACTCTACTACTACTACTACTACTACTACTACTACTACTACTACTACTACTACTACTACTACTACTACTACTACTACTACTACTACTATTACTACAACTACTGTTACTACTACTACCAATAATGGAAAAAAGTATGACCACTGATAAAACAATGATAATAATGATAATAGTAATAATAATAATAATAATAACAACGATGATGATGATGATGACGATGATAACACCTGCGGGAGACACCGGCCGGGGTAATCAGTGGCTCGCTAATTAGCCGCCCTCACCTGTCAGTCTTCAGGTGAGTCAGGGGAAGCCCCGAGTCCACCTGAGCACTAATTACCCCCCTCCTCCTCCTCCTCCTCCTCCTTCTCCTCCTCTTCCATCTCTTCCATCGCCTCCATTTTACTCCTCTTATTTTTTTTTCCTAGTCTTCATTCTCCTCTTTCTCCCTCTTTATTTCTTCCTCTTTATCCTCCGCTTTTCCCTCCTTCCTCTTCCTCCTCCTCTTCTATTTCCTCCTCCATTTCTTCTTTTCTTTCTTTGCTAGTCTCTCTCCTCCTTCTCCTCCTTATATTAATTTTCTACATTGATTTTTTTTTCTTTTTTATCCTCTTCCTTCTTCACCTCCTCCTTCTTTCCTCCATCTCCTCCTTCTCTCCTTCCTCCTCTTCCATTTCCTCTTCTCTTTTTTTTCCTCATCTTCTTTTTCCTTTCTTCTTTTTCTTCTCTATTTTGTTTACTCCTTTTATATACTTCTTTTTCTCCTCCCCCTCCTCCTCCTCCTTCATTTCCTTCATTTATTCTTATTTTTCTTTCCTATTGTTCTTTCCTCTTCGTTCTTTTCCGTCTCTACATTTTATTCTCCATATTGTTTCCTCCTTTTTATCCTCCTCCTCCTCCTCCTCCTCCTCCATTTTCTCTTATTTCTCTTTCCTAGTCTTGTTTTTCCTTATGTTCTTTTCCTCTTTAGTTTCATTTTCTTTATGGTTACCGTCTTTTTTTTTCCTCCCCCTCCTCCTCCTCTTTCTTCTCTTCCATCTCCTCCTTTTATCTTGCTTTTCTAATCTTCCTTCTTTCCTCTTCTTCCTCTTTGCATTCGTTCTGTATATCGTTCCGCCCTCGTTATCCTCCTCCTCCTCCTCCTCCCCCTCCCCCTCCCCCCTTGGTCACCTGACTCGGCCCACTAATTAACAGGTGATGGACGAGATTCACTTGAGTTTCACGTTTAGGGATTAGGCCGCAGCGATATGTTGTTCTTGTCGTTGTTGTTTTTGTTGTAGTTATTATTATTATTATTATTATTATTATTATTATTATTATTATTATTATTATTATTGTTAGTGCGATTCTACCATACTAACTAGATGACAGACAGACAGACAGACAGACAGACAACCTAATAGAAAGACACACAACTACGAAGAAAGGTATAGACAGACAGACAGATATGACAGATAGATACATACATGCAGTTAGACAGACAGACAGACCCGGCAGGAATACAGACAGACAGACAGACAGACAGAGAACGATAGACAGACACACAGATGAACAGTTAAACAAAAAAAGACAGATACATACACTTACACACAACTAGACAGACAAACACAAAGACAGACAGACAGACAGATATACAGACAGACAGAGAGATAGAGACACACTGAGTTAGAGAGACAAAGAGGTAAAGACACACACACACACACACACACACACACACACACACACACACACACACACACACACACACACACACACACACAGAGAAAGAAACATAAAGTGAAACAAATTGAAATAAAGACAAACATTCATATATACAAACAAACATTAGACAGGCAGACAGACAGACAGACAGACAGACAATAAACAGACCAACACACATGACTTGCAGATGATGGTGAAATGACACGTGTTTTGAATGCCAGATTTTTTAATTAAGTTTCACGCGTGAGAGAGAGAGAGAGAGAGAGAGAGATTCAATACACCATGGCAACGTTGCTCTCTCTCTCTCTCTCTCTCTCTCTCTCTCTCTCTCTCTCTCTCTCTCTCTCTCTGTAGTGCTTTTCAATTTTCAACACTTTCTATTTATTTTTCTTTCCTTTTATTTCTCTCTTTTGCTTCTCCCTCCTTCATTCTCCTCCTCCATTTCATTCTTCTCTCCCTTCTCATTCTCTTTCTTTTTCATTCTCTTCTCTCTTTCATTCCCCTCTCTCCCTCTCTCTCTCTCTCTCTCTCTCTCTCTCTCTCTCTCTCTCTCTCTCTCTCTCTCTCTCTCTCTCTCTCTCTCTCTCTCTCTCTCTCTCTCTCTCTCTCTCTCTCTCTCTCTCTCTCTCTCTCTCTCTCTCCTTCCTCTCTCTCTCTCTCTCTCTCTCTCTCTCTCTCTCTCTCCTCTCTCTCTCTCTCTCTCTCTCTCTCTCTCTCTCTCTCTCTCTCTCTCTCTCTCTCTCTCTCTCTCTCTCTCTCTCTCTCTCTCTCTCTCTTCCCTTCCTATTCAATTATTTCCTTACATTCAATTATATACCTTTCTCTTCTCTTCTCTTCTCCCTTCTCTTTTCATACTCTCTTTCTCTTTTTTTTTTATTTAAACAAATTTTTACAAAAGGAGGAGGCTCAAAATTACACTTTTTCGGTATAATTATTCTAAGAGCCTGTGTATGGGACAGATTGAATTGTCGAATGTTGAAACATTCAAGCATACAAATACAAAATACGAAAAAAATTAAGAAAACATGTAAAAACAATATGGAATAACGTCAGTTTGTCACTTTATATTTATAGTTTATAGCATTAGCGCACTTGTGTGTCCCTCACGCCACCTGTGAGCAGCCAGCTTCACCTGCTGCGTGTTCATGTTCTCCACCTGGGGAGTGGCTGCCGTGAACATGTTCCACAGGCGTGTGGTCCTGGCTGTATATGTGCGCTGGTGCTGCCTGGAGTGTGATCGAGGCACCTCCACGAGCTGGTCACCGGAGAGTGTAGTCCGGGTGAACCTCTGGGCAGCGCGTGGAGGGAGCCTCAAGCTGCTGAGGTGGGGAACCCCCTGCACCTGGGCTTTGTGGCACACCACCAGTGCTGAGACATCACGGCGGTGCTCCAGCGATGTCACAGTGGCAGACGACTCCTCCAGGTGCTCGCTGGCCTCCACCAGACGCAGTGCTCGTCGCTGCACTGCGTCGAGCCTCTGCATGTGGGTGGCAGCACTCGCCATCCAGCACAGGGCACCGTACTCCAGATACGGACGTATCTGTGCCTTGAAGAGAGTGAGGATGCCCCGTGGGTCGAGGGATCCCGCTACTCTTCGCAGGGCAGAGACTCGCAGGGAGGCCTGGCGGGCAACAGCTCGGACGTGGAGGTCGAAGCGCAGGCTTTGGTCCACAGTCACTCCCAGGACCTTGATGTGGTCCTGTAGGGGCAGACTCTTGCCTCCAAGACGCAGCTGGCCTGAGACTGCTCGAGAGGCGTCTGGGGACCGTGAGATGATCATGGCCTGCGTCTTCTCCGGGGCGAGGGTGACCTGCCACTCCTCTCCCCACTGCTCCACCAGGCTGAGCTGCCTGTTGATCTCCTCGACGGCGCGCTGGCTGTCGGGGCGGCAGTAGGAGCGGGAGAGTGTGCAGTCATCGGCGTAGGCTGACACTGCCGATAGTTGCCGGAGGAGATCGTCGATATATATGCTCCACAGGATTGGGCCAAGCACGGAACCCTGTGGAACTGAGGCATGCACTGGTGAAGGCCTTGATGACTGCCCGTTGATCACCACCTGAAGGGTCCTCCCCTGGAGGTAATCCTTGAGCAGCATCAGTAGGGCACCTTGGACACCTTTGGCGCGAAGCTTCTCAATGAGCCTCGCGTGCCAAACCCTGTCAAAGGCTCCAGCAATATCCAGGGCTACCACGAGTGTGTCCAGGCCTTCATCCAGTGCGTCTTGCCAATCCTTGGAGAGGAGGAGGAGGAGGTCCGCGGTGGACCGGCCAGGCCTGAAGCCAAACTGTCTATCTGAGAGGAGATGGCTCTCACTCAGATGCTGACAGATGGCTGCAGCCACCACACGCTCCAGCACCTTGCCCACCACAGAAAGCAAGGAGATGGGCCTGTAGTTGCTGGGTTTGGACCTCGAATTTTTCTTGTGGACCGGAACCACACGCGCCTCCTTCCATAGTGAAGGCCACTTGCACTCCCTCAGGCAAGACGTGAAGACGGCGGAGAGAGGACCTGAGAGCTCCTTGGCACAATTCTTGAGGAGGCGTGGGCTTATGTCATCCGGGCCAACGGCTTTACCTGCGTCCACCGCGCTGAGCAGCCGCTCAACCTGCCCTGCCGTCACCGACACAGAGGAGACAACACGGTCGGTTTCCTGTGGCAGCACAGGTGCGGGTCGTCCCGGGTCACCAACCTTTATTTTCTTGGCGAATAGTTCAGCCAGGAGGGAGGCTTTACCTCCACTGCTTGTGACCGTGGAACCGTCAGGCCTGGTGAGTGGAGGGACGGCATGGGGTTGGTTAGCCCCCTGCCGCTCCTTAACGAGGCTCCACCAGGTTTTGTTGCCAACTCCTGGGCCGCAAAGTTTCCGCTGCTGGTCCTCTCTCTGTCGCCTCTTCGCCCACGCGCAGGTAGCTGTCATCCGTTTGCAGGCCTCCCGGTGTTGGACCTTATTTTGGCGTGACGGATGACGCTTGTACCTCTCCCAGGCGGCATGCTTGGCCTCGGCAGCAACCCGGCATCGGAAACCGAACCAAGCGGGGTCACTAGGCCTGGCGAGGTACACCCTGCTGGGGACACATTGTTGCTGGAGGGCAAGGAGCTTGGTGGTGAGAGCCCGTGCCTTGGCCTCGGCGTCCCCAGCCAACAGGGTCTCCCAGTCCGTGTCCTCCACGGCGTGTCTCATTGACGGCCAGTCGGCCCTCTCCCAAAGCCAGATGGTGCGCGGGACTGCGTCTTCCCTCTCTGTGGTCAGCTCAACCCGAGCCAGTACGGCATAGTGGTCAGAGCTGCCCACTGGCCCCAGCTGCTGGCAGCGGAGGCTGGCCTCGGGGAGGTCCGATAGCACAGGGTCCAGTAGCCCTCCTCGCTCATGTGTGGGGAAGGTTACGTGGTTTACCAGACCCTGCACCGTCAGTAAGTTATCGAAGGCTCCCTGCTCCAGGTGGAAGTTTAGATCTCCCACCACCATCACGTGGGAGCACTGGTGACGCAGGAGCAGGGTGTCGAGCTCCTCCGTCAGGCAATCCAGAGGAGCCCGCCCTTGCCTAGGGGGGCGGTACATGACACAGGAGGAGACCACTGTTGTCCGTCAGTGCCACCCTGAAAAATAGAGCTTCCGTTTGGTGAGGCAGCGTCACCTCGAGCTCCTGTACATTCAGGCAGTCCTTAAAGCAGGCAGCCACGCCTCCGCCTGCTCTGTTCTCCCTGTCCTTCCTCACCCAGTGGGAATAACCCGGGATTTTGCCAAACGTTGGCTCCACCTCCTCAGTGAGCCACGTTTCCGTCACAGCAACAACGTCGGCTCGATGGCGCAGGACAAAATTGTGGGTGAGGTCGCCAACATTTGTGCGCATTCCCCTGACATTGGCCGACACGACGGTGAGATGCCGGGTGAGGCGCCCATGCCCTCGCCGCCTCGCGTTGGCTTGGCAGGGAGGTGTGGTGGTGAGGCGAGACGTGTTAGTGTCTGCCCTGCCACGAGGGGGCGGGCCAGGTGCGGTGAAGCTCAGGCTGTTGTTGGTGATGTTGCCAGGTGGGGGGCTGCTGGGTGTCCTGAAAGGGCTGCTGAGGGTGGAGAGTTTGCTGCCTCCCCAAGCCTTCCGTCAGGACTCTCCTGAGCAGCATTTCCTGGCGATGGTCAGCAGCACGGCCGTAGCACGCCTCGGTTGTGTGGCCGGGGCGGAAACAGTATCCACACCGGCGTCTTTCCCCTCCTCTGATCTCCCTCGGTGACCTGACGTCCTGTGAGTGAGTCAGGTGGGGTGGGGGGGGTTGCGTGCTCTCTCTCTCTCTCTCTCTCTCTCTCTCTCTCTCTCTCTCTCTCTCTCTCTCTCTCTCTCTCTCTCTCTCTCTCTCTCTCTCTCTCTCTTGCCGCAGGACAAAGGAACACGTTCATGACATGTCTGAAGGGTGGAGGAGGAGGAGGAGGAGGAGGTGGTGGAAGAGGAGGAAGAGGAGGAGGAGGAGAAGGGAAAGGATTGCAGTTAACTTCAAACATAATATGATATACTCTTTCTAGCGTTTCGAAAAGGAGGAGGAGGAGGAGGAGGAGGTGGTGGAAGAGGAGGAAGAGGAGGAAGAGGAGGAGGAGGAGGGAAAGGATTGCAGTTAACTTCAAACATAATATGATATACTCTTTCTGGCGTATACAAAAGGAGGAGGAGGAGGAGGAGGAGGAGGAGGAGGAGGACTGTTACAATTTAATCTTTCCTTAATTTGACGAATAACGAGATATGTTTTTTTCTTATAACAACAACAACAACAACAACAACTACTACTACTACAACTACTACTACTACTACTACTACTACTACTACTATTACTACTACTACTACTACTACTATTGTTTCTTTATTACCACAACTCTCTCTCTCTCTCTCTCTCTCTCTCTCTCTCTCTCTCTCTCTCTCTCTCTCTCTCTCTCTCTCTCTCTCTCTCTCTCTCTCTCTCTCTCTCTCTCTCTTTCAAATTAATTATCCACAGGTAAAAAAAGTTCACCTTCGTATATACTTTTTACAGGTGGCATTGCGGTCTTTCTTTTGTTTGTTTGTTTGTTTGTTTATTATTTTTTGCGTGTGTTTGTAAGAAGAGAAAGTGAAAGAGAAAAAAAGGAAGGAATGAAACAAAGAGAATGAATGCGAGAGATAGAGAGGAGGAAGATTAGTAGGAGGAGAAGGAGAAGAAGGAAGAGAGGAAAGTGATTGTGGAGAGAAAGAGAAAATATTGGAAAGAAGAAGAAAAGTAGGAGAAGGAATGATAAAGGAGGCAAAAAAAGAGGAATAGAAGGAGGAGAAGATGGAGGAAGAAGAGAGGAAGAGAGGAAAGAAGTTGAAGAAGAAAGAAGTAAGGAAAGGTTGAAAGTTATTAAAAGGGGGAAGAAAAGGAAGAGAGAGAAGGAAGGAAGGAAGGAAGGATGGAAATGGACGCAAGAGGAAAGAATGAGGGAGAGAAAGGAAGAGAGAAGAGAGAAGGAAGGAGGAGGAGAAGGAGAAAAACAAATGAAGAGAGATTGCAAGTGTTTTCTCTCCCTTTCTCTCTCTCTTTCTCTCCCTTCCTCTCCCCCTCCCTCCCTCCCTTCTTTATTCATCTCTCCCTTTCCGCCACTCAATCTTTCTCTCCTTCCCTATTTTTCTTTCTCTCTCCCCTCTTTGTCTTTTCTGTGTTTCTCTCTCTCTCTCTCTCTCTCTCTCTCTCTCTCTCTCTCTCTCTCTCTCTCTCTCTCTCTCTCTCTCTCTCTCTCTCTCTCTCTCTCTCTCTCTCTCTCTCTCTCTCTCTCTCTCTCTCTCTCTCTCTCTCTCATTAATCTTTCTTGCTTTGTGATGGAAGGAAGGAAGGAAGGAGGAGGAGGAGGAGGAGGAGGAGGAGGAGGAGGAGGAGGAGGAGGAGGAGGAAGGAAATATCTCTTACTTTCTCTTCCCTCCTCTCTTTCTTTCTTCCTTTCTTTTTCTTTCTTTCTTTCATATTTTCCTTTATATCTTCATTTCTCTTTCTTTTCCGTTTATATTCTCCTTTCCTCCCTTTATCCTTCTTTCCTTAATTCCTTCCTTTCTTATTCCTTTCCTTTCATTCAATTTTCCTTCATCGTTTTCCCTCATAAATTTTCATCCTGTTCTTTCCCTTCTCTTTCCTTTTTCTTTCTCTTCTTCATCTCTCTCTCTTTTCTTTCTTCCCTTCCTTTCCCTTCTTCCCTCCCTTCCTTTCTCTTCTTCCCTCCCTTCCTTTCCCTTCTTCCCTTCCGTTCCTTTCCTTTCTTTCCTCCCTTCCTTTCCCTTACCTTCTCTTTTCTTTCTCTTCTTCCTCTTTCATTCTCTGCTTTCCCTTCCTCTTTCTCTCACTTTCCTGCCTCTTTCTTTATCTTTATTTCCTTCCCCTCTCTTCCCTTCCTCTTTTCTTCCTCACTTTCTCATCTCTCCCTCTCTCTCCCTCCTCATCTGTTCCCCTCCCTTCCTCCCTTCCTCACTCCATAATCTCCTCCCCTTATCTGTTCTCCCCTCCTGTTCTCTCTCACTCTCCCTCTCTTCCTCCCTCTCTCCCTCCCTCCCCCTCTCGCTCTCTCCCTCCCTGTCTTTCATCTATTCTGTAAAGGTTAATACCCAGTCAGGTAATGATTGATGCTATTAATCTCTCTCTCTCTCTCTCTCTCTCTCTCTCTCTCTCTCTCTCTCTCTCTCTCTCTCTCTCTCTCTCTCTCTCTCTCTCTCTCTCTCTCTCTCTCTCTCTCTCTCTCTCTCTCTCTCTCTCTCTCTCTCTCTCTCTCTCTCTCTCATTAACATACAAGCCATTAATGAATTCAAAACTACCTGCCTAATAATGTAGGTATACACACACACACACACACACACACACACACACACACACACACACACACACACACACACACACACACACACACACACACACACACACACACACACACACACACGTCATTGATTTCCTTTTATCATGTTTTTATTTTTACTTGCTTTATTTGTTAGTCATTATTATTATTATTATTATTATTATTATTATTATTATTATTATTATTATTATTATTATTATTATTATTATTATTATTATTATTATTATTATTGGTTTATGTTTTACTTTGTTTCTCCTTATCTTCTCTTTCTTGTTCTCCTTTCCTCCTCCTCCTCCTCCTCTTCCTCTTTCTCCTCTCATTTTCTCTCTCTATAAATTCTTTCTCATTTTTCTTTTTCCTTTCCTCATTTTCACTTCTTTTCTTCCTTTTATTATTCCTCCTTTATTCTCGTTCCTTCCTTCCTTTTTTCTTTCCTTCTTTCCTTCCTTCTGTCCTTCCTCTTCCTCCTCCTCTTCTCCTTTTTTTCTGCCCTTATTGCTTCCTGCTTCCTATTTACCTCTTACTTCCTCCTCCTCCTCCTTCTCCTCCTCCTCCTCCTCCTCCTCCTCCTCCTCCTCCTCCTCCTCCTCCTCTTCCTCCTCCTCCTCCTCATGTGCGTTGTCGCGAATTAACACACATTAGTATACACATGGCCGCGCACACGTCGCAAGATTGTGTGTGCGTGTTTTGGTGCACACACACACACACACACACACACACACACACACAACGTCTCCTTTAGCCAAGTTATGTTCTGTTTGAAATGCTTTTTTTTTTTTTTTTACTTTCTGCTCTTCGTCCTTCTCTTCCTTCCTTCCTTCCTTCTTTCATTCATTCCTTTCTTCCACTTTTCTCTCTTTCTTTCCTTTGTTTTCCTTCCTTTCTTTTGTTCTTTTTTCCTACCCTCCTTCTTTCTTTCCTTCCTTCATTCCTTCATTCATTTATTTCTTTCTTCCTTCCTCCTCCCTTTCTTTCCTCTGTTCTTCCTTCCTTCCTTTTGTCCTTCCTTCTTTCTCTCCTTTCTTCCTTCCTTCCTTCTTCCTTTCTTAATCCTTTCTCCCTACCTTCCCTATGTTATTCCTTTCTTTCCTTTGTCCTTCCCTCCTTCCTTCTTTCCTTCCTTCCTTCCTTCCTTCCTTCCTTCCCCCTCTTAGTTACGTTTTTCCTATTCTGCGACCTTCCTTTTTTTCTTTTTCTTCCTTTCACCGTTCCTATTGTTTTGCTTTTCTTTCCTTTCATCTTTTTCTTCTTCCTTCCTTCCTCTATCTTCTTTTCTTCCCTATATTCTTCCTTCGTTTCCTCCGCTCCTCACATCTCTCTTTCTTTCCTTCCTTCCTTTACCCCTTTCTTCCTTTCCTCTCTCTATTCTTCCTCACTTTCCTCTTTCCTTCCTCTTGCCAGTGTTTTCCTTCCCTCCGTTCTTCCTCAGTTGCCCTTCCTCCCTCCCTCCCTCCCTTTTTCTTTAATTCCCTCCGTTCTTCCACACTCTGCTCTTCCTTTCTTTCGTGCATCACTTCTTCCTTCTTTCCTTTCGTACCGCCTCACTTTCCTCTTCCCACCCTTCCTTCCTTCCTTCCTTCCTTCCTTCCTTCCTTCTCTTCGTCCCGTGTGTGGAAAGTTTTGCTCAAGTTTCTGGTGCATGACTTTGTGTGGCTGACAACAACAACAACAACAACACGAAGTGCGGTGGCAGACTTCCTTACCTGTGTGGTAGGCGGGTAATTGGTTCAGCCCCGCCCCGCCGTGCCTCACCTGTGTGCCGCGGGGCGGGTCATTAGTGGCCTTGAGGACGGGTGAGGGCACTCGTGTGGCCGGCCAGGTGGGCGGGGCGGGGCGGGGCGGGCATTGATGCTCCTTACTGCTGCTGCTGCTACTGCTGCAGCACCTTTGCTGCTGCCTGTACTACTACTGTCACACAAAGCGGCTTTGGGGGGGGGGTGGTGGAGGGTAGGGGGGGGAGTAAGTGCCTGGAGCAGGACATGAGCGGTGCAGGGAAGGGGAGGGCCAGGCAGGGCAGGCAGGGACTGGCTGGGGTGTGCGGCGTGTGTGTACTCACCGATGGTGGTGATGACGGTGAGGGAGTAGAGGAAGGAGCCCGCGAAGGTCCACTGGTAAGCCGAGGTGTGGGCCGTGGCGGGCGCGGGCTGGGGCGGCGGCCCCCCCTCGTGCAGGCGCGTAAGCAGCTTCTCGCTGAACTTGAGCAGCTCCTGCTCGGCCACGCGCGTCCAGTTGTCGCGGTAGAGGATGTTGAGGGACTCCGTGATGGTCCAGAGGTGCTCCACCGTCTCGTGGCGCAGGCCGCGCGCCTCCTGCCGCAGCGACTCCATCACGGCGGCGTCGCGCGGCGCCTCGGGCGGCGGCGACACCTGCAGCGCCACGCCGCCGCCCTCGATGGTGGCGAAGAGGAAGGCGCCGGCCACGGTGTAGAGCAGCACCATGGCGCACACGCCCACGTTGGAGCACAGCGCCGCCGCCACGCGCGAGCAGCACGCCGAGCACCGCCCCAGCGACCGCGCGGCGCCGCGCGTCTGGTACTGCAGCGCCGGCAGGTCCCCCGCGCCACCCCGCGCGTGCCCGTGCCCGTCCATGGCCCCGCCGGGCCCGCCGGGCCCCCGCACGGCTACTGCTGCTGCCGCTCCTCACCCCTCACTCCCGGCCCTGCTGCCCCGGGGGCCGCGCCGCCTCACAGGCGCCGTCAGGGCCCATGCCAGGGGCGGGACACTCAGCGGGTACCCCCTACCGCCGCTGCCAGGGCACGGCGGGGCGGGGCGGGCCTGTCTGGTGTGGGGGGTAAGAGGTGTGGGCCTGCTAGGCGGGGTGCGGGGGTGGGGCGCGGCGGGGCGGGGCGGGTCAATGGGCACGTCGTGTTCCGTGAGGGGTGTTGCTGCCACACCCGGCCCGGCCAGGCTCAGGCTGACACTGCCGCTGGGGCTGTGATGACGCTGGTGGCGGTGGTGGTGGTGGTGGCGGTGGTGGTGGTGGTGGCGGTATTGGTATTGGCCAGGTAGTGACGGGTCCTTGTTGTGACCACTGCTGCTGCTGCTGGGGACACAAACACCTGCTGCTGTAACACCCCCACACGCCACACACCCGACGCCCGACACACGGTGCAACCTTTCCTTCTCTTCCTCCTCTACGCTCTCTCCTTTCCCTTCACTTCATCTCCCTAATCTCTAAATTTTCTTTTTTCCTGCCTTCTCCCCTTCCCTTCCCTTCCTTTCCGTTCCTTTTCGTTCTGTTCCGTTCAGTTTCGTTCCCTTCCCTTCTAGTCCTTCCCTTTCTTCCACTCCGTCATTCTCTACTTCCACCCCTCACCCTCCATCCCTCACCTTCCTATCTCCCTTCCTCTTTTATTCCCTAATTCCCTTCCCCTCTCCCCACTTTTTAACCTCACTTCCTATCTCTCCTTATCTCTCTCCCTTATTCCATTCTTTGTGCCCCCTCCCCTCCCTCCCCCTTCCCCTTCCTCCCCCCTTCCCCTTCCTCCCCCCTTCCTCTCCCCCATCACCTCAACACTAATTTTGCCCCCTCTCCTCCCTCCCGTGCCCCCTCCCCTCCCCCATCACCTCAACTGTAGTACTCAGCCCCGCCACGTCAAGGCTGTACACGCGCAAAATGACCCTTAACGACCCCTCTCCGCCGCCACCAACATACGCACGCACGCCACCTACAGGGCCTCCTTCATACCCTCAAAACCCCGACTGTCGTAAGGTTAGGTTGGGATGGTTAATTTAGGTTAGGTTAGTCTAGGTTAGGTTAGGTTAGGTTAGGTTAGGTTAGGTTAAGTTAGGTTAGGTCAAGTTAGGTCAGATCAGGTTAGGTTAGGTTAGTCTAGGTTAGGTTAGGTTAGGTTTGGGTTAGGTCAGGATTAGGTCAGATCTCTAGGTAAATTCAAGTTAGGTCAGATCAGGTTAGGTTAGGTTAGTCTAGGTAAGGTCAAGTTAGGTCAGATCAGGTTAGGTTAGGTTAGTCTAGGTAAGGTCAAGTTAGGTCAGATCAGGTTAGCTTAGGTTAGTCTAGGTTAGGTTAGGATAAGTTAGGTCAAGCTAGGTCAGATCAGGTTAAGTTAGAGTAGGTTAGGTTAGGAAGGGTAAGGTTAGGATAGCTTAGGATAGGTTAGGTCAGGTTAGGTTAAGTTAGGTTGTTAGGTCTGATCAGGCTAGATTAGGGTAGGTGAGGTTAGGAAGGGTAAGATTAGGATGTCTTAGGATAGCTTAGAATAGGTTAGGTCAGGTTAGGTTAGGATGAATTAGGTTAAGTCAGATCAGGGTAGGTTAGATTAGGATGGGTTTGATAAGGATAGCATAGGATAGGTTAGGTCAGGATGGGTCAAGTTAGGTTAAGTTAGGTCAGATCAGGTTAGGTTAGGGTAGGTTAGGTTAGGAAGGGTAAGATTGGGATGGCTTAGGATAGGTTAGGTCAGGTTAGGTTAGGATAAGTTAGGTTAAGTTAGGTCAGATCAGGTTAGGTTAGGTTAGGAAGGGGAAAAGAAAAGTAAGTAAGAAAGAAAAAAGAAAAAGTAAGTAAGTATAAAAGTAAGATAAGAAAATAAGATCAGAAATAGTAAGATAAAAAAAAAGAAGAGAAAGAAGCGAAGGAGGAAATAGGAGAAAGGGAGACAGAGGAAATAGGAGAAGGGGAGGTACGGGGGGGGGGGGAGGGAGGGGTGGTGGGGGGGTAGGGGGGGTGAGCTGACTGTCTGCTGTACTGACATGTGGAAGGAAGAGGCTGAGGGGGATTAACGTACACACACACACACACACACACACACACACACACACACACACACACACACACACACACACACACACACACACACACACACGCACAAACACACACATCTCCTTTGCCATCCTATTCTCTCTCTCTCTCTCTCTCTCTCTCTCTCTCTCTCTCTCTCTCTCTCTCTCTCTCTCTCTCTCTCTCTCTCTCTCTCTCTCTCTCTCTCTCTCTCTCTCTCTCTCTCTCTCTCTCTCTCTCTCTCTCTCTCTCTCTCTCTCTCTCTACAAAGGACCTTTAATTACCTTCCCTTGGCTCAGGTGTTCTTCATTACCTCCTCCTCGTCCTCCTCCTCCTCCTCCTTCTCCTCGTCCTCCTCCTCCTCTTCTTCCTCTTTTTCCTCTTCCTCCTTCGACATAGGGGCTTTTCCACTCCAACTAATGTTATCTCTCTCTCTCTCTCTCTCTCTCTCTCTCTCTCTCTCTCTCTCTCTCTCTCTCTCTCTCTCTCTCTCTCTCTCTCTCTCTCTCATCCTTCATTCAATTTTTCAATCTCTTTCAATTTTCTTATTTATTCTCTGTATCTTTTTTTTTTCTTTATATTTTCATTCATTATTTTTTCTTTTCTTTTCCTTTCTTTTTCCTTTTCTTTGTTAATATGTCTGTCTCTCTGTTTGTTTCTCTCTCTCTCCTCTCTCTCTCTCTCTCTCTCTCTCTCTCTCTCTCTCTCTCTCTCTCTCTCTCTCTCTCTCTCTCTCTCTCTCTCTCTCTCTCTCTCTCTCTCTCTCTCTCGATCAGCTCATTTCCCATTCTTTCAAACCATTTCTTTTAAACACGAGATAAATTAACTCACTCATTCTTTCCTTTACTATCGATATAAAACTATTTCTCTTATTAATTCATTTTGTTTGTATTGAAAGTGAGGAGGAGGAGGAGGAGGAGGAGGAGGAGGAGGAGGATATGGTTGTAGTACTTAGTGGAGTAATATTTAGAGGAAGGAATTATGTAATGTATTCAGCAGGAGGAGGAGGAGGAAGAGGAGGAGGAGGAGGAGGAGGAGGAGGAGGAGGAGGAGGAGGAGGTAGAATTATATAAGGCGGCGAGATGAGGAGAGAGACGGGCGTGTGTGTGTGTGTGTGTGTGTGTGTGTGTTTACTTTACGACCGCTCAGGCTTTCAGTGTTATAGAATGATAGTAATAACAACAACAACAACAACTACTACTACTACTACTACTACTACTACTACTACTACTACTACTGCTACAATTGCTATTAGATGTATATATATGTTCTCATAAATCGCCTTGCTCTTCCCTCCTCCTCCTCCTCCTCCTCCTCCTCCTCCTCTCCTTCCCTCCCCCTCTCCCTCTCCTCTTCCTCTCCTTACGATCTCTTCAGATGCTCCTCTTCCTCTTCCTCTTCCTCCATGACACCACTGAATGTAAGAGGCGTGGCGGAGGAAAGAGGAGGAGGAGGAGGAAGAGGAGGAGGAGGAGGAGGAGGAGGAGGAGGAGGAGGAAATAATGGGATGGAAGGAGTGCTACGTGACAGAAAGCGTATAAGAAGAGGAGGAAGAGGAGAAGGGAGGAGGAAGAGGAGGAGGAAGAGGAGGAGGAGAAGGAAGAGGAGAAATAAGTAGGAAAGGAGAGAAATTGGGTAGGCGTGGTTGAGAGGACATAGAGGAGGAGGAGAAGGAGGAAGAGGAGGAGGAGGAGGAGGAGGAGAAGGAGGAAGAGGAGGAGGAGGAGAAGGAAGAGGAGGAGAAAGAAGTAGGAAAGGAGAGAAATTGGGGAGGCGTGGTTGAGGGGACATGGAGGAGGAAGAGGAGGAGAAGAGTAGGAGGAGGAGGAGGAGGAGGAGGAGGAGAGTGACCCGCCACACTGTCGCCTCCAGTAAGATTCTCTCTCTCTCTCTCTCTCTCTCTCTCTCTCTCTCTCTCTCTCTCTCTCTCTCTCTCTCTCTCTCTCTCTCTCTCTCTCTCTCTCTCTCTCCGGATGTCGTGTTTATGTCGTGAGTGGATGTTTCGATTTCTCCTCCTCCTCCTCCTCCTCCTCCTCCTCCTCCTCCTCCTCCTCCTCCTCCTCCTTTTTATCTCAGGTTTATCATGTTCCTCTTCATCCACGTCCGCTTCCTCTTCCTCTTGACATTCTTCTGCCTCTTTGTCTTCTCTTGTCTTCTTTCTTCTTCTTCCTCTTTTCCTCCTCTTTATTTCTTCCACTTTTTCGTTTTTCGCTTTTACTTATTTGTTTTATTTTTTGTTGTTATTTTCCTTTTTTTTTGTCTTTCTCTTTTTCATTTTCCTCTTCCTCCTCTTCCTTCTCCTCTTTCTTCTTCTTTTCTTCTTCCTCTTCTTCTTCTTTCTCTTTCTCCTCCTCCTCCTTTTGATTTGCTTTTTCATATTTTATTTCTTCCTTCTGGTGAGCTTCCTCCTCCTCCTCCTCCTCCTCCTCCTCCTCCTCCTCCTCCTCCTCCTCCTCTTCCTCCTCCTCCTCCTCGCCGCCAAACTTCTCCTCTTGATATGAAGGGTTGTGAAACATGTCATAAGAAGAACATGGGAAGTTTTACTCCTCTTCTTTCCTCTTTATTTTTCCTCTTAACTTCTTTTCCTCTTGATTTTCTTCCTCTTTCTTCCTCTTTGATTCTGTATTCGTCTTTTCTTGCCGTCCTTTTCTTTTTCTTATTTTATTCCTCTTTATTATTCCTCTTGTTATTCTTCTTCCGTTTAATTCTTTCCTCTTGATTTCTTATTTTCCCTTTATTTTCCTTTTTATTTTTCTCTGCCTTTTTTTTCCTCTCAAATTATCCTTTCTTTTCTTATTTTTCCTCTTCCATCTCCTCTTGATATCTCTTTTTCCTCTTTTTCCCTCTCTTACTTTCTCTATATTTTCCTCTCAGCTCTCTTTTCCTTCTCATTTCTCCTTTTTCCAGTATCTTTTTTTTCCTTTTAATCGTTTTATTTTTTATTTTTCCTCTTGATTCCTCTTTTTCCTTCGTATTTTCCTGGTGAATTTTCTTTTCCCTGATTTTCCTTATGAATTCTCCTTTTCCCTCACAATTTTTCCTCTTCAAGCTCCTTTTTTTCTTTTCATTATTTTTTCAAGTTCTTTTTCTATTTTATTTTTATTTTTTGTTTCTTTTTATTTTTGTTTATTTTTTATTTTTCTCTTTTTTCTTCTCTTTTTGTCCCTCTTCAATCTTGTGTCCTTTCTTCTCTTTTTCTTCTTCTTCTTGTTATTTCCTTCTTTCCCTCCTCGTAATGTTTTTTCCTATTATTCTTTATCTTGTTTTTCCCCATTTTCTCCTTTTTTCCTTTTTCCTCTTTCTTTTTATTGTCTTTTTCTCTTTCATCCCCCTTCAATTATTTTCCTCGTGTCCAAGTTTTCTTCTTTTCATTTTCTCCTTTTTTCCTTCCTTTCTTTCCCCTTCTGTCTTTTTTATTATATTATTTTTTTTTTCCTCTAACTTCTCCACCATCAGCTCCTCCTCCTCCTCCTCCTCCTCCTCCTCCTCTTCCTCCTCCTCCATGATCTCCTCCTCCTCCCCCTCCTCCATTCTCATTTTTCCATTTTGTTTTCTCCTCCACCCTCTCCTTAGGCCTATTCCTCCTCCTCCTCCTCCTCCTCCTCCTCCTCCTTAGTACCTCCATATCTCCTTTCCTAATTAACTCTACTTTCTTCTGTCTCCTCCTCCCCCTCCTCCTCCTCCTCCTCCTCCTCCTCCTCCTCCTCCTCCAAGTTGAGTAGTGTTATGGTAGAAGTGTTTGTGTGTTTGTTTGTTTGTTTGTGTCTTGAGTTCTTTTTCTCTTTTTCTTTCTCCATTTTTTCTTTTTTCTTTTCATATTTAAAAAGTTTTGTGCTGGATTTTTCTTTCCTTTTTTTTTCCTTTTTTTTTACAGCTGTTTTGAGGTCTTGTTTTTATCACTTTGTCCTCTCTCTCTCTCTCTCTCTCTCTCTCTCTCTCTCTCTCTCTCTCTCTCTCTCTCTCTCTCTCTCTCTCTCTCTCTCTCTCTCTCTCTCTCTCTCTCTCTCTCTCTCTCTCTCTCTCTCTCTCTCTCTCTCTCTCTCTCTCTCTCTCTCTCTCTCTCTCTCTCCTATTCTTTCTTTTATTCCTTCTATTTCTCTTCTATATTCCACATTTATCAGTTTCTGCTTTATCACCTCTTCCTTTCTTTTTCTTCTTTCCATCCTTCCTTTCCTCTTTCCCTTCTTCACTACCATATATTTTCTCCTTTTCCTTTACCTTCCCTGTTATCCATTTCTTTCTCTCCTCCCTTTGCTCCCCCTTTCTCTCCTCTCCATCCTTTCCTTTCTCTCTACTTTCCTCTCTTTCATTCCTTCTCCCTTCCCTTCCTCAATTCCTGTTTCCTTCCTCTCTCTCTCTCTCTCTCTCTCTCTCTCTCTCTCTCTCTCTCTCTCTCTCTCTCTCTCTCTCTCTCTCTCTCTCTCTCTCTCTCTCTCTCTCTCTCTCTCTCTCTCTCTCTCTCTCTCTCTCTCTCTCTCTCTCTCTCTCTCTCTCTCTCATACACCCTCTTCCATTCGTTATTTTAGTTCCTTTTCTAATTTTCTTTTTATTTTCGTTTTCCTTCATGTCTTCCATATTTTTTTATTTCCTTTTCTTACGTTTTTTCTTGATACTTCCTTTCTTCCTTGCTTTATCTCTTGCTTTCTTATATATCATTCATTCCTTCTTCCCATTCTCTTTCCTATATTCTTCAAACCTCTTCTCCTAACTATACCTTTTCCCCTTCTCTCCCTTTACTGCTCTTTCCATCCCTGTCTCCTTCCTTTTACCCCATCCTTCCCTCATTTTCCATTTGCTGTTTCCAGTTTTCCCTCCTCGATTCTTTCTCTCCCTCCCTCCCTCCTTCCCTCGTTCTCCTTCTCCCTGTCACCTTTTTCCTTCCTCGCCATCTTTTCCCTGCCTCCCTACCTCCCTCCCCCCCTCCTTCCCTTCCACACATTGCTCAAGATAATCTCATCAACACACTGTACCGACGCGTTTGTGTGTGTGTGTGTGTGTGTGTGTGTGTGTGTGTGTGTGTGTGTGTGTGTGTGTGTGTGTGTGTGTTCGGAAAGGAAGTAGAGGAAAAAGGAAAATAAATAGGGAAGAGGAGAGAGGAGGAAGAGGAGGAGGAAGAACATGGATGAGAGAATAGAGGAGGACAAATGAGAGAGAGAGAGAGAGAGAGAGAGAGAGAGAGAGAGAGAGAGAGAGAGAGAGAGAGAGATTAAAGCAAGTATGGTGGCGCAGTTTTGATGTTCCCTGAATGTGTGATGAGATATTTTTATCAAAGAGAAGACCTAATATTCTCTCTCTCTCTCTCTCTCTCTCTCTCTCTCTCTCTCTCTCTCTCTCTCTCACACACACACAAGTTAAATACTGAAATACGGCTTAGAAGTACCGTAGATTTTCTTATCACTACTTCTACTACTACTACTACTACTACTACTACTACTACTACTACTACTACTACTACTACTACTTGTTGATGTGCCTTAGCTACTGTTGTTGTTATTGTTGTTGTTGTTGTTGTTGTTGTTGTTGTTGTTGTTTTTAAAGTCTAGTATAACGAAGTCGATTTTAACTAACTTTTACTATGTTACCTGATCTCCTCCTCATGCTCCTCCTCCTCCTCCTCTTCCTCCTCCTCCTCCTCCTCCTTCTCGTTCTCCTCCCCCTTCGCGCTCTCTCCCTCTCTCAACAGTAATAAGAAAACAACAATATCATCTCCTTCAATTCCACAAAGTTCCCTTCCAATTACTGTTTTTTTGTGACTTCTGGCTTCCATAATATTACCAACAACATGAGGGGCGGAAGTAATGAAGGAAAGTAAGGAAGGAAAGAGAGAAGGAAAAAGAAGGGAAAAGATATAGGAGTGTGTAAGAATGTAGAGAATAACGAAGAAATAGAAAAGTAAGAGGAGTAATGAGGATAAGAGAAGGAGGAAAACAAAAAAGAGAAAGGAAAAGAAGAGGACGAGGGGAAGTAGTGAAGGAAAGTAAGGAAGGAAAGAGAGAATGAAAAAAGAAGAGAAAAGAATATAGAGAATAACGATGAAATAGAAAAGTTAGAGGAGTAATTTGGATAAGGAAGAAAAAAGAAAGGAAGGAAAAGGAAGGAAAAAAAGAAGGAGAAACAAGAGAAAAGATGTAGGAGTGTAAGAATATAGAAAATAACGATGAAATAGAAAAGTAAGAGGAGTAATGAGGATAAGAGAAGGAAGAAAAAAGAAAGGAAGGAAAAGGAAGGAAAAAAAGCAAGGAAAGAGAGAATGAAAAAGAAGGGAAAAGATATAGGCGTGTAAGAATATAGAAAATAACGAAGAAATAGAAAAGTAAGAGAAGAAATAAGGATAAAAAAAGAAGAAAACAAAGAAGAGAAAGGAGAGGAAGAGGACGGGAAGGAATATGTAAAAAGAGGAAGAGGAGAAAGAAACGGGAAGAAAAAGAAGAAGGAAGAAAAAGAAAAGATATGGAAGAGGAAAGTAATGGAAAAGAGAATTGAAAGAAGAGAAAGGAAAAGACAAGGGAAAGTAAGAAAGGAAGGAAGAATGTTGAGGAAGGAAGGCAGAAAAGAAAGGAAGAGAGGAATGAAGCAAGGAAGAAAGAAATGAAGAAAAGTAAATGAGAAAGAAAAAGAAAACGAAGAAATAATGAAAAGCTGAAGTAAATACGAAATCTATGAAACAAAAAAACATAAAACTTGTGGGAAAATACATAAAAAATAAGGAAAATAATAAGAAAAATAAAAAGAAAACGATGAAAAGATGAAGAAACCAAAAAAGATGAGAAGAAAAATGTAAAAAAAGAAAAAAGTAAATAAAAAAGAGAGTAAAGAAGAAAAGAAAATAATATATATAATGTAATATGTATGCAATAATAATAATAATAATAATAATAATAATAATAATAATAATAATAATAATAATAATAATAATAATGAAAGTAATAAGATTAATAAAGAGAAAACTAATTAGGGCTGAGCAACGTCGAGAGAGAGAGAGAGAGAGAGAGATTTGGAGTAATGGAGAAAAATGAGAGGAAGGGTTATCTTGGAGGAGGAGGAGGAGGAGGAGGAGGATAAATACGTATAAAATTAAGATGAGATTTACACGTCCTCTTTAACCTCCTCCTCCTCCTCCTCCTCCTCCTCCTCCTCCTCATTAAGCCCCCCGAGGTGTTTTCAGTATAAGGGATTGAAGCCTCTTAAGAATCCTCGACTCCTATTGTCTTATGCTCCGCCCTGTTGTTCTATCACTTATACTCTCGCCGCCTTCAGGGGTTTATACTTCTCATTTATTCGTGTACTTATAGAATTTTTTTGAGGCGGGGAGAGAAGGATGTTGTTTATTTGTTTGTTCATTGTTTGTGTATCTCGTCTTGTTTGTGTTTTGTGTTTTTGTTTGTTTTTTGTTTGTGTTTATCGTCTTGTTTGTGTTTTGTTTGTTTGTTTGTTTTTTGTTTGGGTTTCTCGTCTTGTTTGTGTTTTGTGTTTTTGTTTGTTTTTTGTTTGGGTTTCTCGTCTTGTTTGTTTTGTTGTTTTTTTGTTTGATTTCGAATTCTTGTTTATAGTCACGGTTTTTCATTTTTTTACTTCTTTTTTTCATTTCCTTCTTTTTGCTTGTTTGTTTGTTTGTTTGTTTGTTTGCCCTCGAATTCTTGTTTATAGTCACTCACGGTCCTTCCTTTTTTACTTTCTTTGTTTCTTTTCTTACTTTTTCTTTCTTATCTTTCTTTGATATCTTTTCTTTTTTCTTTATTCTTTTTTTTGGTGTTCTTGTTTACACTCACTCATATTTTCTTCCTTTATGTCTTTTTCTTTTTTCTTGTCCTACTTTTTCTTTTTTATCTTTCTTTGCTATCTTTTCTTTTTTCTTTATTCTTTTTTTTGGTGTTCTTGTTTACACTCATTCATTTTTTCCTTTTTTCTTTCTTTCTTTTTTTCTTTTCTTACTTTTTTCTTGGGTCTTTCTTTACCATATTTTCTATTTTCTTTTCTTTTCATTATTCTCCATTTCAGTTACTTTCTTTTATTATTTTCTTATTGTTTTTCTTTGTTTCCTTCCATTTATTTTTCTTTTCTTATTCCTTTCTTTCGTCTTTTCTTCTTTCCTTCCTTCCTTCTTTCTTAGTCTCTCATTTCCTTTCTTTCGTGTCTTCCTTCTTCCCTCCTTTCTTTTCTCTATTTCTTATTTAACTTTATCTTTCTTCTCCCTTTTCTTTTTTCCTTCATTCTCTCGCTTTTCTCTTCTTTCTCTTCCTTCTTTTTTATTTTCCTCTTTCTGTTTATTCCTTTCTTCCTCTCCCTTTTATTTATCTTTATTCTCCTCATCTTTCTCTTATCCTCATTATGCTCCCTCCCTCTCTCTTCTTTTCCTCTTCTTTATTCTCTCTATTTTCTTCTTTCTCTTCCTTTACTTTCTCTTTTCTTCTCATATTTCCTCTATCCTCCTTCTCTTATTTCTCTTTCTCTTCATTCTCTTTCTCTTCCTCTTTCTCCTACCCTCATTACTCCTCTTTCTCTTCTCTCTCTTTCTTTTTTCTCTTTTCTTCTCATATTTCCTCTATTCTCCTCCTCTTTTTCATTCTCTTCTTCCTCCTCTTTCTCTTCATTCCCTTTCTCTTCCTCTTTCTCTTAACCTCATTACTTCTCTTTCTCTTCTTTTTCTTCCTCTACTTTCTCTTTTCTTCTCATATTTCCTCTATCCTCCTCTTCTTCTGCATTCTCTTCTTCTTCTTCCTCTTCTTTCTCTTCATTCTCTTTCTCTTCCTCTTTCTCGTATCTTTTTTACTTCTCTTTCTCTCTCTTCTTTCTGTTTCTCTATTTTTCTCGTATTTCCTCTATCCTCCTTTTCTTCTTAATTCTCTTCACTTCCTCTTCCTTCTCTTTCTCTTCCTCTTTCTCTCTTCTTTCTCTTCCTCTCCTGCTTTCTCTTTCCATATATATTTCTTTTCTCTTTTACTGGACTGTTTCATCTCATTTCGCTAAACGTGTCCTCCTTCCTTTGTGTCCTCTCTCTCTCTCTCTCTCTCTCTCTCTCTCTCTCTCTCTCTCTCTCTCTCTCTCTCTCTCTCTCTCTCTCTCTCTCTCTCTTTAGTAGACTCATCTCCATTTCTCCTTCTGTCATTATCTCCGTTTTCCTTTTCCTCTCCTTTCCTCCCTC
Organism: Eriocheir sinensis; assembly: GCF_024679095.1. Lineage (NCBI taxonomy): Eukaryota > Metazoa > Arthropoda > Malacostraca > Decapoda > Varunidae > Eriocheir > Eriocheir sinensis. Next base: position 5,839,736 of record NC_066558.1, read on the forward strand.
ATTTTACGCTTTCCTCCTCCTCCTCCTCCTCCTCCTCCTCCTCCTCCTCTTCCTCTTCCTCTTCCTCTTCCTTGTCCTCTTCCTGTTCGTTCTCCGGTTCTTGCTCCTCCTCTTCCTCTCCTCCTCCTCCTCTTCCTCTCCACCTCTTCCTCCTCCTCCTCCTCCTCCTCCTCCTCTTCTCTTCTCTGTCCCCTCTCTAATTCATCTTTGTCTTCCGGTAATGACTCTCTCTCTCTCTCTCTCTCTCTCTCTCTCTCTCTCTCTCTCTCTCTCTCTCTCTCTCTCTCTCTCTCTCTCTCTCTCTCTCTCTCTCTCTCTCTCTCTCTCTCTCTCTCAGGTGTGTTATTAGTCCGCATTCCACCTGTCCACTTATCTCACCTGTCCTTAATTAGTAACCGATCACACCTACTACTACTACTACTACTACTGCTACTACTACTACTGCTACTACTACTACTACTACTACTACTACTACTACTACTACTACTACTACTACTACTACTATGACTACTACCACCACCATCACCCCCACTTCTACTACAACCCTTCCCCACTACTACTACTACTACTACTACTACTACTACTACTACTACTACTACTACTACTACTACTACTACTACTACTGCTACTTTTTTTTGGTAGTAATTAAGGTTCATGTTCCATATATTGGGTCACGTCGTCTCTCTCTCTCTCTCTCTCTCTCTCTCTCTCTCTCTCTCTCTCTCTCTCTCTCTCTCTCTCTCTCTCTCTCTCTCTCTCTCTCTCTCTCTCTCTCTCTCTCTCCTCCTCGCCTCCACCCTTCCTCCACATGCCTACACGCACACACGAACACACACACACACACACACACACACACACACACACACACACACACACACACACAAACACACACACACACACACACTGGTTTATATATTGTGTGCATCATAGTTTTACATTACAGCCGGAAACACACACACACACACACACACACACACACACACACACACACACACACACACACACACACACACACACACACACACACATGAGAACAAAGGGGCATGATTTTTTTTTTCTCTTTATTTTGTCTATTTTTTCAGCGTAGTTTTAAGTAATGTTTTTTTTTTTCACTCATGAGTTTAATGGCGTTGACGAGAACATCTGGGATTAATTTGTCTGTTAATTTCTTTGTTTATTTATTTATTTGTGTTTTATTAAGTGTCTTTTTATTCTTTCGTCAAACAATTATTATTTATTTTTCTATTTTTTATTTTTTATTTATTTTATTTTTTAGTTGTTTTTGTTTTCTTTCTGTCTTTGTCTTTATTATTTTTTTCTTTTATTCATTTTTCTTTATCACTGTTTCCTGTTTTCTTTATTTCGTCTGTCTCTTTCTCTTTATTATATTTCTTTTGTTTATCTTTCTTTATCATTGTTTCCTGCTTTCTTTGTTTCGTCTGTCTGCGTGTGTCTTTCTTTCTTATTTTTATTTACCTATTTGTTACTTTATTTTCATTTTTTTGTTATTCTATTAGAGAAAACACGGAAACAAGTAATTGGAGGAGAAGGAATGGAGGTAAAAAGGAAGAGAATAGAGAGAATGAAGTAGGAAGGGAGAAGTGAAAATAAGAACACAGAAAGAGAAAGAAAGAAGCAAGAAAGAGGAAAGAGAATCATAATGGAGGAAAAAAGTAAAAAAAAAGAAGAAACGACGATAAAGAAGGAAAGAGAAAAGTTAAAAGGTCTGAAAAGAAAGTGAAAGAGAGAAAGAAGTAGAAAAGTAGAAATGAAAACAAGACATAGAAAGAGAAAGAGAGAAGCAAGCGAGAGGAAAGTGAATCAAAGAGGAGGAAAAAAGTTAAAAAAAAGAAAAAGTAGAAACGACGATAAAGAGGAAAAAAGAAAAGTCAAAAGGTGAATAAAGAAAGTGAAATAAGACCATGAAAAGAGAGAGAGAGAGAGAGAGAGAGAGAGCAAAGGCAATAAAAATGTAGAGAATAAAAGAAAAAAAAAGAAAAGACAGAAAAAGGTCACAAACAACATCAAAGAAAAACAACAAAAACAAAAAGGTAAAAACAAAGGAGAAAAAAATCAGTAAAAAAAACGAATAAAATGAAATAAAATACAACGCGTGTGGGGCCATAACGAGAGAGAGAGAGAGAGAGAGAGAGAGAGAGGGGGGGGACAAGCAATGAAAGATGAAACTCGAAAATAAAATAGAAGAAAGAAAGAAAATAATGATGGAGAAAATAACTGAGAGAGAGAGAGAACAAGTAATGAAAGATGAAAACCGAGAGAGAGAGAAGGAAGAAGGAAAAAGAAGAATTGAAAAAGAAGGAAAAGAAGAAGAAAGAAGAAAAGAAAGAAAGAAGGAAAAAGAAGAAAAGAAAGGAAAGAAAGCTGAAAGAAAAGAAGAAAAAGAAAGAAGAAAGAAAAAGAAGAAAGAAAGGAAAAAGAGAAAGAAAGAGAAAAGAAAAAGAAGAAAAAAGGAAAGAAGAGAAGAAGAGAACGAAGGAAAAAAAGAAGAAAAAGAGAGAAAGAGAAAAAGGCAGAGAAAGAAAGAAAGAAGAAAACGAACGAAGAAAGGAAAAAAGGAAGAAAAGAAGAAAACGAGAGAAAAAGACAAAGAAAGAAAGAAAGAAAAAAACGAAGGAGCGAAGGAAAAAAGAGAGGAAGGAAAAAAGATGAAAAAACTAAAAGCAGGAAAGAAAGAATGAAGAAAAAAAAACAAATTAGAAAACAAAAAAAGCGATATTATTCTTTCTTTTCTTTTCTCTTATTATCGTTATTTCTATTTTCTTGACGTTTCTTGAATAGATGATAAATGAAGAGAAAAGAAAAACAAAAACAAAAGCAATATTATTTTTCCTTCCTTCCTACACTGGACCTATTCACCTCCTCCTCCACTCCTTCCTTCCTTCTCTCATTCTTCCTTCTCTTTCTCTTCTTTTCTTCAGTGCACCTCTTCCTCTTTTCCTGTTTTCTCTCCTTCTCTCCTTTTCTCCTTCTTTTATCTTCTCATATTTCTATTTTTTATCCTTCTTTATCCTTCCTTCCTCCTCTCTCATTTTTCCTTCTCTTTCCCCTCTTTTCTTCAGTGTACCTCTTCCTCTCTTCCTATTTTCTCTCCTCCTCTCCTTTTCTCCTTCTTTTATCTTCTCATGTTTCTTTTTTTTTATCCTTCCTTATCCTTCCTTTCTCCTCTCTCATTCTTCCTTCTCTTTCCCCTCTTTCCTTCAGTGTACCTCTTCCTCTCTTCCTATTTTCTCTCCTTCTCTCCTTCTTTTATCTTCTCATATTTCTTTTTTTCATCCTTCTTTATCCTTCCTTCCTCCTCTCTCATTCTACCTTCTCTCTCCCCTCTTTCCTTCAGTGCACCTCTTCCTCTCTTCCTATTTTCTCTCCTTCTCTCCTTTTCTCCTTCTTTTATCTTCTCATATTTCTTTTTTTTATCCTTCTTTATCCTTCCTTCCTCCTCTCTCATTCTTCCTTCTCTTTCCCCTCTTTCCTTCAGTGTACCTCTTCCTCTCTTCCTATTTTCTCTCCTTCTCTCCTTTTCTCCTTCTTTTATCTTCTCATATTTCTATTTTTTATCCTTCTTTATCCTTCCTTCCTCCTCTCTCATTCTTCCTTCTCTTTCCCCTCTTTTCTTCAGTGCACCTCTTCCTCTTTTCCTGTTTTCTCTCCTTCTCTCCTTTTCTCCTTTTATCTTCTCATATTTCTTTTTTTTTATCCTTCTTTATCCTTCCTTCTCTCATTCTACCTTCTCTCTCCCCTCTTTCCTTCAGTGTACCTCTTCCTCTCTTCCTATTTTCTCTCCTCCTCACCTTTTCTCCTTCTTTTATCTTCTCATATTTCTATTTTTTATCCTTCTTTATCCTTCCTTCCTCCTCTCTCATTCTTCCTTCTCTTTCCCCTCTTTTCTTCAGTGCACCTCTTCCTCTCTTCCTATTTTCTCTCCTTCTCTCCTTTTCTTCTACTTATTTTATCTTCTCATATTTTTTTTTATCCTTCCTCCTCTCTCATTCTACCTTCCTTTCCCTTCTCTTCTTCCTATTTTCTATCCTTCTCTCCTTTTCTCCTTCTTTTTTCTTCTTATATATCTTTTTTATGCCCATTTCTGTCTCCGTCTATCATTTCTCTCTATTTGCTTGTCTTTCTGTCTATTTTTCTTTCTGTCTATTGCTTGTCTATTAATTGTCTATTTTTTGTCTTTCTATCTATCTATTTTATTTCTATTTCCTCACCTTCCCTTTTTTTCCATATTTATCACCTCATTTATCTCCTTCTTTACCCAACGTTTCTTTATATCTTCAACAAAAGCGATATTGTTTGTTTCGGTATCCATTGTTATCTTCGTTTATAGTTTATCGACCTTTTTATTTACACTGGGATTAACTTTCATATTTCATTGTGAGCGCGAGCACTTACGCCGGCCTTACCTGCGTCCACCTGGCCCACCTGAGATTAGCGATGTGTTTACCTGTGTGCGGAGTGATGGGACACGGCTTGCTCTGTCTGCCTGTCTGTCTGTCTGTCTGTAACTTTTCTTTTTTTTATAT
>NC_066558.1:5849279-5861779 GCF_024679095.1 Eriocheir sinensis
TCTTCCCATTTATCCATCTTTATCTTTATTCCTTCTTTATTTGATTTCTTTCTCCTCCTTTCGCTTCCCTAATCCTTCCTTTCTTTTCTTAATCTCTTCCTTCCTTCCTTATTTATTTCTTCTTTATTCCTTCTATTCCTTTCCCTTCCATTTTTATCCTTTTCGATTTCTCCTTTATTTTCTTTCCTTCCTATTCTAAATTTGTTATTTTCTCTCCCTATTTTCTCCTCTCCTCTCTTCCCTTTATTTCTCTTTCGTTCTTCCATTCTTCCTTCTTTCTCCTTTGTCTTCTTTCTCTTCTCCCCTTTCTTCATCTTCTTTCTTTCTTATTTCCTATTTCTAACTTAATTTTTCCTTCCTTCTTTTCCTTTCTACCGACCTGTTTTCCTTTCTTCTTCATTTTCTTTTTCTTCTATTATTCCTCCTTTCTTTTCTTCCCTGTCTTCCTATTCTTTCTTTTTTATTTCCTTCTTCCTCTATATTTTTTTCTTTTCTTTCCTCTTCTTCCATCTTTATTGTTTCCTTCCTCTCTTTTCTTCCCTCTCTTCCTTAGTTCATTATCCCTTTTTTCCTCTCTAATTTCTCCTTTCCTTTCTTTCTCTTTTCTCCCTTTTCCTAGGTCTTCTTTATTCCCTTTTCCTTTTCTAATTTCTTTCTTTTCTTTTCTTTCTTCCTATTTTTCTTTGTTTCCTTTTTTCTCCTTTCTTTTCTTTTCTTTCTGTTTTCCTTCTTTAGTATTTCCTCCCTCTCATATTTCCCCTCTATTTCCTTTCTTCCTGTTTCCCTTCATTATCTTTCTCCTCTTAATTTCTCCTTTCTCTTTTTCTCTATCTTCCTATCCTTCCTTCTTCATCATTTCCTCCGTCTATAATTTCTCCTTTCTCGTCTTTCTTTCTTTCTTTTCTTCCCCCTCTCCCATTTCCTTCTCCCTTCATCTTCCTCTTTATCTACCTTCCCCTTCCCCTCTTTCTCCCTTCACCTGAGTAGATAATAAACCTAATTAGAAATCTGACAGGTGTTGCCGAGATACAGGTGTGTGTGTGTGTGTGTGTGTGTGTGTGTGTGTGTGTGTGTGTGTGTGTTAACGATAATCGGAAAGTTCAATCATTAAGAGAAAATTTGGGGTTAGTATTACTCTCTCTCTCTCTCTCTCTCTCTCTCTCTCTCTCTCTCTCTCTCTCTCTCTCTCTCTCTCTCTCTCTCTCTCTCTCTCTCTCTCTCTCTCTCTCTCACTGGTCAACCCTTCCCCTCACTAATTATCATAACATTAACTCTAGGAGCGTTTAATGACCCCTACCCCCCCCTCTCTCTCTCTCTCTCTCTCTCTCTCTCTCTCTCTCTCTCTCTCTCTCTCTCTCTCTCTCTCTCTCTCTCTCTCTCTCTCTCTCTCTCTCTCTCAATTGCCGAATAAGATTAAAGGAGAATGAGTTTGCATGTATAAGAGAGAGAGAGAAGAAGAACTCTCTCCTACTAATGAGTCTCTCATTTTAAAACAACTAAACAAATGGCTCGAATTATATGCCCATCCTCCCTCGTGTGTGTGTGTGTGTGTGTGTGTGTGTGTGTGTGTGTGTGTGTGTGTGTGTGTGTGTGTGTGTGTGTGTGTGTGTGTGTAATTAAATGGTCCGTTTGGAAGGCGTTATTTAAATGTCAGAAAATGGCCGGGGATGACCCTGTGTGCGTGTGTGCTTGTGTGTGTGTGTGTGTGTGTGTGTGTGTGTGTGTGTGTGTGTGTGTGTGTGTGTGTGTGAGTGTGTGTGTGTGTGTTTAAAGAAAGCAATGTGGTTTTGTTTTTGTTTCTACCATAATCATTATCACAAACACACACACACACACACGGCCTCACCACTGGAACAAACGCTGATGATGATGATGATGACAGGGTCGCTTCTCCTTGACTCACTTTCACTCACAATCACCAGAAGGAGGAGGAGGTGGAGGAGGAGGAGGAGGAGGAGGAGGAGGAGGAGGAGGAGGAGGAGGAGGAGGAGGAGGAGGAGGAGGAGGAGAAAGAGGACATTTAAATTAGCAATAGAATAAGGAGAAAGAGGAAGAAGAAGAGTAAGGATGTATGAAGGAGGAGGAGGAGGAGGAGGAGGAGGAGGAGGAGGAGGAGGAGGAATGTGGAGCAGTGGGTCGCCTCTTCTTTACACTCAAAATCGTGTCACAAATTCACCAAAAAACCGTATATACAATTTTTTTTTTCGAGTCCTTTTCGTATTCGCGTTAATATACAAGTAACGATTTTAAAGGAACAATTGCGTTTTTTCAGTTCATTTTTTATAATTTTGTCTGTTTTGTTTTTTGCGTATTTCTGAGTTTTTCTTCAATTTTGTTTTCAGTTTATTCGAATTTTCTTGAACTTGTTTTTTCTGTTTTCGTCGTCTTCTATTTTATTGTTTTGTTTTTCGCGTATTTCTGAGTTTTTCTTCAATTTTGTTTTCAGTTTATTCGAATTTTCTTGAACTTGTTTTGTCTGTTTTCGTCGTCTTCTATTTTTGTTTAAGTTTACGTGAGTTTCAAGTTCGCAAAATAACAGTGATTTGTCTTTTTTTGTCTTTTTTCTTTGTTTGGTTTTATGTTTTTCTCCTTTTTTTTATTATTTATACATTCTTCTCTTCCTTTCTGTCCCTTTTGAATTCCTGCTTATTTTCTTGTTTACATTTTCTTGGTTGTTTTTGGACTCTCACTTTCTTTCTTCCTTTCTTTCTTTCTTCGATTCTGTCTGCGGCGTTTTTCTTCGTGTCTAATTTCGTGTCTATATATGTCTGAACGTTTGTCTTATTTTCTTGTTTACATTTTCTTGGTTGTCGATTTTGGGACCGTCACTTTCTTTAATCTTCACATTTTCTTCGAGTTTGTCTTTGGCGATTTTCTTCGTGTCTTTATTTCGTGTCTATATATATCTATACAACTGTCTTATTTTCTTGTTTACATTTTCTTCGTTGTTTTGGGACTGTCACTTTCTTTAATCTTCACATTTTCTTCGATTTTGTCTTTGGCGTTTTTCTTTGTGTCTTTATTTCGTGTCTATATATATATATCTATACGACTGTCTTATTTTCTTGTTTACATTTTCTTCGTTGTTTTGGGACTGTCACTTTCTTTCCTCTTCACATTTTCTTTGATTCTGTCTTTGGAGTTTTTCTTCGTGTGTATTTCGTGTCTATATATGTCGAAACGTTTGTCTTATTTTCTTGTTTACATTTTCTTAGTTGTCATTTTCTCTCGTCTTCACATTTTCCTCGATTCTGTCTTTGGTGTTTTTCTTCTTGTCTTTATTTCGTGTCTATATATGTCTATACGGCTGTCCTATTTTCTTGTATACATTTTCTTTGTTTATCTCTTTATTTCTTCACCTTTCTCTCTCGTGTTCAACCGGATGTTTGTGTTTCCAGGTGTTTGGATTGCGCTTAAAATTCTCATGCAGGTAAAAAAAAATAAAAAAAAAACTTGACACGGGTAACCGATTTCATGACGGAGGGCGGCAAGAGAGAGAGAGAGAGAGAGAGAGAGAGAGAGAGAGAGAGGGAGAGGGAGAGAAAGAGATGAAGACAGGGAAATCGCACAGAGAGATGGAGAGAGAGAGAGAGGCACAGAGATAGACAGTCACCCACCACCACCACCGCCACCACTACCACCACCCCCACCCCCTCCCCCCTCCCCCTACACAGGTACACCGGGTTACCTATATAAGGACAGGTAAAGTGGGACAGCGGAGCACAGGTACACGGACACTCTCACTCTCGTCTGACACCTCTGGATGCTGGGACCCTGGATGCTCTGTCCGGGAAACCATCTCGTACCGGATTTCTCTCTTTCTCTCTCTCTGGCGGGTGATGGGTGAAGGTTATGGGTAAGTGTGGGTGAGTATGGGGTGTGTGTGGGTGTGTGGGTGCGGGGGTGGGTGTTTGGATGGGTGTTTGTGGGTGTTTTGAAGGTGTTTTATCGTACGGCTGGCTGTTGTATTGATTGTACCGACTCCATAATCGATAAGACTTGCTGAGAGAGAGAGAGAGAGAGAGAGAGAGAGAGAGAGAGAGAGAGAGAGACTCTCTCTCTCTCTCTCTCTCTCTCTCTCTCTCTCTCTCTCTTTCGGTTGCATGAACTAGGTAATTGGAAGACACGACTGTTAGCGTATTGGGGAAGGAGGAGGAGGAGGAGGAGGAGGAGGAGGAGGAGGAGGAGGAGGAGTAGGAGGAGGCGGAGGAGGAGAAGGAAAAATCAGGATGTAAATAGGAAGTATGCAGGAAGTGGCCAGGAAGGAAGAAGGGAGGAGGAGGAGGAGGAGGAGGAGGAGGAGGAGGAGGAGGTTATAAAAGAGCGGGAAGGATGTATGCAAATAAAAAAAAGAGGAAGACAAGAAAGGGGAAAAAGGAGGAAAGTAAGAGGAAAGAGGAAGAGAAGAGGAGGAGGAGGGAAGGAAACAGGCAAAGATCAAACGAAGAAGAAGAGGATAAAGAGGAAGTAGAAGGAAGATCAGAGGAGGAGGAGGAGGAGGAGGAGGAGAGGGAGGAGGAGGAGGAGGAGGAGGAGGATCAACAGAAGACTAGGGAGAAAAGGAGGAGGATAAAGTAGAGAAAGAGAAATCAGAGGAAGAGATGGAGGAAGGATTAGGAGAAGGAGGAGGAGGAGGAGGAGGAGGAGGAGGAGGAATGGGGGAAGAATGGAGAAGGGAAAACAAGTAAACAAAAGGAATGGGAAGGAAGGAAAGGAAGGGAAAGGGAGAGAAAAGGAAAGAGAAGAAACGAAGGGGAGATGAAAGGGAGGAGGAGGAGGAGGAGGAGGAGGAGGAGGAGGAGGAGGAGGAGGAGGAGGAGGAGGAGGAGGAGGAGGAGGACTGTAAACAAGAGGAAAAGGAGGAGAGGAAGAGGAAGGGGAAGAGAAATAAAGATGAAGTGAGTGAGTGAGAGAAAAAAGAGAAGAGGGAGAGGAGAAAATAAATGAGGGAAGAAGAGAGAGAGAGAGAGAGAGAAGATAAACAAAATGAGAAATAAGAGGAAAGGAGAGAAAGAGGAAGGGAGAGAGAGAAAAAGGAAAATAAAGAGAGGGAAGAGAGAGAGAAGAAGATAGGTGAAGACGAAAATAGAGAGGAAGAAAGAGAGGGAGGAGGGAGAAAGGGGGGTAGAGAAGAAAGAAGAGGAGGAAGGGAAGGGAGATAAAGATAGGAGACGGATAGAGGGGAGAGGAAAAGTAGGGGAAGAAGGAGAGAGGAGGGAGGGAAGAAGAGGGGTAGAGAAAAAAGGAGAGGAGGAAGAGATGGGGAGATAAAGAGAGGAGAGGGATAGAGGGGAGAGGGAAAGTAGGGGAAGACAAATAGGGAGAGGAAGAGAAGAGAGAGGGGGAGAAAGAGTACAGAAGAGAGGGAGAGGGGAGAGAGGGGGGGCGGGGGGGCGGGGGGGTCTGCGCACGCTTCGCTCCGTCATGCTTAAAGATGAAGGCAGAAACACGTCCCCTCTCCTGCCTCACTCCCTCTCACTCCCTCTCACTCCCCCTCTTCTTCCTCTTACCCCCCTTTCATCTCTTTCTTCATTCCTTCCTTTCATCTTTTTCCTCCATCTCCCTCTTACTTCCCTCTCACTCCCCTCTCACTCCCTCTCACTCCCTCTCTCCCCCCTCCTAGTCTTACACCCCCCTTTCATCTCTTTTTTCCTTCCTTCCTTTCATCTTTTCCCTCCATCTCTCTCTTACTTCCCTCTCACTCCCCTCTCACTCCCTCTCACTCCCTCTCACTCCCCACTCTACTCCCTCTTTTCCTCTTATGTCTGTCCACTTTTTCCTCTATTTCTCTCCTCCTCCATTCCTTCATTTCATTCTCTCCCCTCTCACTCCCTCTCACTCCCTCTCATCTCTGTCTTCTCTTACCTCTGTCTGTCTTCCCTCCTTCCTTCATCTCTTTCCTCCTCCTCTCCCTCTCACTCCCCTCTCACTCCCTCTCACTCCCTCTCACTCCCTTTCACTCCCTCTCATCTCTGCCTTCTCTTACCTCTCAGTCTTCCCTCCTTCCTTCATCTCTTTCCTCCTCCTCTCCCTCTCACTCCCCTCTCACTCCCTCTCCCTCCCCCACTCACTCCCCTCTCCCCTCTCCCTATTGTCCTGTTTCACTTCTACCTCTTCAACATTCCCCTCTCATTTTTTCCTTATTGTCTTTATCTCCCCTCTCACTCCCCTCTCACTCCCTCTCACTCCCCTCTCATCTTTATTCTCTCTCCCCTCTTCTTCCTCTTCTGACCTCACCCCTCTCACTTCCTTCTTTCTTTCCTCCTTCATTTTTTTTCTCTCCCTTATCCCTCTCCCTCTTCTCTCTCCTCTTGTCAATCCCCTCTCCATCTCTCCCTTTCCTCTACCTCTTTCCCTCCCCTATCTCCTTCTTTTTCCTCCTCCTCCTCCTCCTCCTCCTCCTCCTCCTCCTCCACTTCTCAGCCGCCCACGCCAACTCATATCTCCCTTTTCCTCCTCCTCCTCCTCCTCCTCCTCCTCCTCCTCCTCTTCTTCCTCCTCCTCTCTTTTTTTTTTTTATCTCCAAGTGTATGCTTTTACGTGTCTTCCTCCTCCTCCTCCTCCTCCTCCTCCTCCTCCTCCTCCTCCTCCTCCTCCTCCTTTATCTCTTCCTGCTTCTCTTCCTCCTTTCTTCCTTTTCTCCTTCTTCTTTTCTTCTTTATTTTTTTTTTATTTCTTTCTTCCTTTGTTTCTTTCTTTCCTTCCTTCCTTCACTTCACTTCACTTTACACACACACACACACACACACACACACACACACACACACACACACACACACACACACTACCTGACCTTTCAGTGTATTTTCACTCCTCCTCCTCCTCCTCCTCCTCCTCCTTTTAAGATATGAGGATACTTACCCATATCTTCTCACCTCCTCTTTATCCTCTTTCCTCCTTCCTCTCCTCCTCCTCCTCCTCCTCCTCCTCCTCCTCTCAACGCCAATCATTATCGTTTCCTTTCTTTATTTTACTGATATTGTGTCTTCTTCTTCTTCTTCTTTTTCTTCTTTTTCTTAATTTTTTTTTTCTTCTTCTTCTTCTTCTTTTACTTTTTTTCATTTCTCGTTTTCTCTTTGTTATTCTACACTCCTCCTCCTCCTCCTCCTCCTCCTCTTCCTCCTCCTCCTCCTCCTCCTCCTAAAAAAAAGGAAACCAAACCAAAGGGCATTCGTCCGTTTGTCCATAAAAGAGGAGGAGGAGGAGGAGGAGGATAGATGGAATATATTATTAAGTAGAGACGGAGGTATTGTGAGTGTGTGTGTGTGTGTGTGTGTGTGTGTGTGTGTGTGTGTGTGTGTGTGTGTGTGTGTGTGTTTGTGTGTTTTTAGCTCAACTATTTTTGGTTCTATTAATGAACTCCGACAATTCTGTTTCCTCTTGTTTTTTTTTTTTAATTCCTTTTGCCTTTGTTCCGTCTCTCTCTCTCTCTCTCTCTCTCTCTCTCTCTCTCTCTCTCTCTCTCTCTCTCTCTCTCTCTCTCTCAGCAGTGACCTTGTAAACAGAGAGAGAGAGAGAGGCTTTGCGTAACTGAATGTAAAATAATTAAATGTTTTAGATGAGAGAAAACATTAATGGACTTTTTTCTTTGTTGTTTTAATGTTATGTATTTATTTTACTGTTCAGAGAAGCGGCATATCACAGTTCCTTCCGTTCTTTCTTTCTTTCTTCCTTCTTTCTCTTCCTCCTTTCCTTCCTTCATTCCTTCGATATTTCCTTCTTTTTCCGTTTACTGTGTTGCTGGTAAGGAGGTTCAGTGTTAGTGGCCGTTACGTTTTTTTTTTTTTTAACATGCACAGTAATTTTTTGGACATATTAATAACGTTTGGCTTACTTTAAAATCAGTATTGGGAGCTGTACTTAGATGCAGTTCTCGATATTGGAAAAAAATACAAGCTTTTGAGAATGTTGATGCTAACTGGTTGTGGTGTTGAGGGGGCTGTGGTGTTGGTGGAGGTAGTGTGGTTGTTAGTGGAGATATTTATGTGGTTGAAGATGTGTCGGTGTTAGTGGAGGTGGTGTGGTTGTTAGTGGAGGTAGTTGTGTGGTGGAAGAAGATGGAGGTGGTGTCAGTGGAGGTGGTGTGGTTGTTAAGGGAGATAGTTATGTGGTGGTTTATTGGAGGTGGTGTGGTTGTTAAGGGAGATAGTTATGTGGTGGAACAAGATGTGGCGGTGTTAGTGGAGGTGGTGTGGTTGTTAGTGGAGGTAGTTGTGTGGTGGAAGAAGATGGAGGTGGTGTCAGTGGAGGTGGTGTGGTTGTTAATGTAGATACTTATGTGGTTGAAGATGTGGCGGTGTTGTGGAGGTAGTGTTGTTGTTAATGTAGATACTTATGTGGTTGAGGATGTGGCGGTGTTGTGGAGGTAGTGTGGTTGTTAATATAGATACTTATGTGGTTGAGGATGTGGCGGTGTTGTGGAGGCGGTGTGGTTGTTAATGTAGATACTTATGTGGTTGAAGATGTGGCGGTGTTGTGGAGGTAGTGTTGTTGTTAATGTAGATACTTATGTGGTTGAGGATGTGGCGGTGTTGTGGAGGTAGTGTTGTTGTTAATGTAGATACTTATGTGGTTGAAGATGTGGCGGTGTTGTGGAGGTAGTGTGGTTGTTAATATAGATACTTATGTGGTTGAGGATGTGGCGGTGTTGTGGAGGCGGTGTGGTTGTGGTGTGGTCATAATGGGCGTCGCTGTAATAGTGTTCAATCTCTTCTTCCATCTTTCCAGGTAAGTACCCCTTGCAAGACATCGCGGGACTACGCGGGACAGCGCAGGAGCACCGGTAACCCACAAACAGCGCCACAAGTACGTCAGGGGGTTGGGAGCCGTTCTCTGCTAGGCGTTAGGCATTTGGCTAGGCGGCAGGCTAACCACTCTTTCCTTCCAGCGACTCGAGAAACCAGCGTCACCATCGTACTCAGCGCATTGTATTATCCGGTTTCTGACCCAAAACTATCGTAAAAAACCCTCACTATTTAACGGTTTCAGTAATATCTTTAATTGAATGTCGTTACTTGTGAGGGTACGACAGTTTTGGGCATAGAGAATATAAATGCAATGTTCTGAGTACGAGAATTTGGTGACGCTGCGTGGAACTAAGTCTTGAGGAAGTCTTTGCAGGCTTGTTAGGGAGGAGATGATGCCGCCAAGGATGCTGTGTTCCCAAGTGTTCGTCATCCTCACCACCTGGACTCACTCATCACCTGGCGCCCGTGGACAGGTAAGGGAGAGAAGGGATGTTTGAAGATGTTGGTGATCATTAGTTTTGGTGATTGTCGAGGTGGTTTGGGCGTTATACTGTGATTTAATACCGTCTTAAGTTTTGCTGTGAGAGGATAGTGTTGTGGAAGGTAAGGGAGAGAAGGGATGTTTGAAGATGTCGGTGATCATTAGTTTTGGTGATTGTCGAAGTGGTTTGGGCGTTATACTGTGATTTAATACCGTCTTAAGTTTTGCTGTGAGGGGATCGTGTTGTACTCCAGCCTGGGATGTGTGTAGTGTTCCGGTCATTCATACCTGTCGGTCATTCATACCTGCCGGTCATTCATACCTGTCGGTCATTCATACCTGCCGGTCATTCATACCTGGCGGTCATTCATACCTGCCAGTCATTCATACCTGCCGGTCATTCATACCTGCCAGTCATTCATACCTGCCGGTCATTCATACCTGGCGGTCATTCATACCTGCCGGTCATTCATACCTGCCAGTCATTCATACCTGGCGGTCATTCATACCTGCCAGTCATTCATACCTGGCGGTCATTCATACCTGCCGGTCATTCATACCTGCCGGTCATTCATACCTGCCAGTCATTCATACCTGCCGGTCATTCATACCTGTCGGTCATTCATACCTGCCAGTCATTCATACCTGCCAGTCATTCATACCTGCCAGTCATTCATACCTGTCGGTCATTCATACCTGCCGGTCATTCATACCTGCCAGTCATTCATACCTGCCAGTCATTCATACCTGTCGGTCATTCATACCTGCCGGTCATTCATACCTGCCAGTCATTCATACCTGCCAGTCATTCATACCTGTCGGTCATTCATACCTGCCGGTCATTCATACCTGCCGGTCATTCATACCTGCCGGTCATTCATACCTGCCAGTCATTCATACCTGCCGGTCATTCATACCTGCCGGTCATTCATACCTGTCGGTCATTCATACCTGCCGGTCATTCATACCATACCTTGTGATTCCTCGGCTCACAGGGACGCAGCGCCGCCTCGTTCTTTTATCCCTTATGGAAGAGAAATAAATAGAAGGTGGAGGAAAGAGAGTAAGATGGAGGAGGAAAGGAGGAAGGACAGGAGGAAAATATACAAAAGAAAATAATAAAAAATAAACATAAGAACATAAGAACATAAAAAATATAAGAACGTAGGAGTCTGCAAGAGGCTGGTAGACTTGTACAAGGCAGCTCCTTTGACCCTAAGCTCCCGTGAATCTAACCCCACCTAATATCGCTGTCCATGAATTTATCTAATCTATTTTTGAATGTGACAACTGTATTGGCACTCACCACATGACTGCTCAGCCTATTCCACTCATCCACCACTCTGTTAGTAAACCAATTTTTGCCTATGTCCCTGTTGAATCTGAATTTATCCAGTTTAAACCCATTACTTCGTGTCCTACCCGGTTCTCTTACCAACAAAACCTTATGAATATCTCCCTTATTAAAGCCCTTCATCCATTTATAAACCTCGATCATGTCTCCACGCACCCTTCGCCTTTCTAGAGAATGCAAGTTTAACTGTTTGAGTCTTTCCTCGTATGGCAAGTTTCTCAACCCCTGAATCATCTTAGTCATCCTCCTCTGCACCGATTCTAACATTTTGATATCCATTCTATAGTAAGGTGACCAGAACTGAACCGCATAGTCAAGATGAGGTCTAACTAATGCTAAATATAGTTTGAGGAAGACTTCGGCGCTTCTGTTGCTTACGCTCCTTGAAATAAATCCCAGTACCCTATTAGCTCGATTTCTAGCTTGAATGCATTGTGCCCTTGGACTGAGATCAGAGCTCACTAAGACCCCTAAATCCCTCTCGCACCCAGACCTGCTTATGAGAGTGTCATTTAAGCAATAGTTATGAGAGGGGTTGTTCCTACCTACACTCAGAATACTGCACTTCCCTACATTGAACTCCATCTGCCATTTATCCGCCCAGTCATACAATCTGTTTAGTTCATCTTGGAGAATACTAGCGTCCTGATCCGACTCAGTTGCTCATCCGATCTTGGTATCATCTGCAAACTTACTGACATCACTACCAATTCCTGTATCTAAGTCATTGATATAAATAATAAACAAAAGTGGACCTAATACCGAACCTTGTGGGACCCCACTCGTAACACAGCCCCAGTCAGATCTTTTACCATTGATTTGCACTCTTTGCTTCCTATTGCTAAGCCACGCCTTGACCCAGTTCAAAACTTTACCCTCTACTCCCTGAGCCTGTAATTTAAACAATAGTCGTTGGTGAGGAACTTTGTCAAACGCTTTACTAAAATCAAGATAGATTACATCATAATTTTCATACCTGTCTACCGCCTCAAATACCTTATTGTAGGACAAGAGGTTGGTGAGGCATGACCTACCTTTCTTGAACCCATGCTTGCTGCTGAAAAGGAAAAAAAAAACAAGAAAATAACAATTGAAATCAAATCTATATAAAAAAGAAAAAAATATATAAAAAAGTAAGAAAAACAATCTCACTCCTCACCGTAAATAGCTAACAAATTATAAGTAACACACGCGTTCGTTCGTTCGTTCGTTCGTCCGTTCGTTGTAGCCGCCGCATAAAATTAATTGCGTCCTTCCTAATGAAAATTCGCTTTATTTCGCTGTGTGGCTTTGAGTGTTTTTGTGTTTTTTTTTTTATCTCCTCCCTGTGAAGCTGTTTTATTTTTCGGTTTAAAGGGAATTGTTGCGGGATAACGACTGTGTGTGTGTGTGTGTGTGTGTGTGTGTGTGTGTGTGTGTGTGTGTTTGTGTTTGAGGGGGGTGGAGGGGTGTTTGTGTGTGGGGAAAGGGGGGAGAAATGTGTGTGTGTGTGTGTGTGTGTGTGTTTTCGTGTGTGCATCTACAAAGCCACACACACACACACACACACACACACACACACACACACACACACACACATACATATACATTTCCTTTTCATCTTTTTGCTCGTTTTTATTTCATGTTTTTTTTACTATGCATGACAAAAAATAAATAAAACAAAGTAAAAATAGATAAAAACGAGAGACTGAGACCGGAAGAGAACGATGCCATGATTAGGGAAAGTGTGAAAATAAAATATAAATAAAAATGTTTCTTGTGGTTATGAAAAAAAATATATATAACGGAAGAATGAATTTGATACCTACACCACGCCTGTAAATAAGAAAGGTGAGAGAGGAGGAGGAGGAGGAGGAGGAGGAGGAGGAGGAAATAAAAAATGAAATAAAAGAGGAAAGAGAAATAGAAGATGGAGGAA